>NC_056745.1:558716104-558898604 GCF_019279795.1 Protopterus annectens
CCGCAGATATGTATGCAGTCCCATGACTGCAGATCATGTCAGTTTTGACAGGGCCACACCTCCTTCAGAACGGGGAGTATATAATTGTGGTATGCACTGATTTTTATATATCATTTGATAAGCATGACGCATTTTTCTTGTTTTCATGTCCAATCAATCCAGTACTTTTTGGGGCCAGTCAATCACCCCAAAACTGTAAGCTAGAAAAGGAAAAGCAAACTTGATTTATAGCTTGGAATATTTTCCGATATGGCAAGGCAGTTTTCAATATTAGTTTTTGTCTTCTGAAACATTCCTTACTGAGCTTTATTTTCATTTGCTCATGTTTTCTTGCATGTTTTATTGCCGAACCTTTATCTATTACCAGATATTTTTACACTCCATCCTCCTCAAGTTCCTTTATATCACATTCCTGTCCCAGGCTGATATTTTCTTGGTGCTGCAGCTTTCCTTTTTTAAATGTTCCTTTGCACATTTATCAAGACTAAATGTTATCCTTATATCATCTGAGAAAGTTTTAACCATTAGTAGTTGTGCATTCAACTCTTCATCTGATGAACCACACAGTTTTAAGTCATCCACAAAAAATAGATGAAAAGTCTTTAAACAGAATTGGTTTCTGGGAGTCATATTGTAGCCTTAGCCTAATATGTTAGGCAAACTGCTCAGTGAGTTAAGGACAAGACAAAAGAGCAGTGGTGACAAAGAATAAACCTGGAATATCCATCCTCCTTTGAATTTTTATCCCTGGCATAACAACGTGCCCTTTGTCATACCTCAACTGCAAAGCGGTTTGTCACTGTTTCATGGTCTCTGCAATGCAGTTCATCAGTGTAGGGTGTATTTTAAACATCTATACGTTCTCTTTTATCCATGAATGTTGGATTTTTTTTTTGTAATCTACCTTTGTCATACTTGCATTCTTCCACTTTTTACAACTATCCGTTATGGCTTTATTTAACAATGAATGATCCTTTGCTTCATATGACTTTCTTTTCTCACCTTTTTCTTCTATTGCCATAACTATTTTTTTAAATGACTTTAAACTCTGCATCAGTTCCAGTATATCATTTGTATATTGTCTTTCAGCAAGTTATTGGTCTGTATTAGGATGGCTTGCAGGTTCACTCTTTTTAATATTGTTTATTCTATTGTTAACCAGTTTGGTCTGCTCTGGATGAGCATATAAGTAATTCTGTTTACAAAGATGTTGTGACATCCCTCTTCTGGGCCAGTAATCAAGGAGCTTCGATCCTCACCACTGACACCAGTGAGGGACGTTCACTTGGACCAAAACTAGATACACACAGTATTGTCAGATGCACCTTCTGCACCAAGCACAATTTCCCCTAAGAACACACAGGGAACACACTCAGTCCAGGGGCTGGGTTCCCTCTCCCTCTCCAGGCCCCTAGTAAGACTCCCCACCGGCATAGCTGCAGAGTTGAGTCCTCAGCCAAGTCCTCCACCACCCTTTCTGTGAAACCAGTGCTCTGTGACCCTGCTCACTATATTGATCACTGCTGCCGTAGCCTTAACTATATGGGAAGATTACCCCAGCTTACTACATTTGGGAGGAGGAAGGGGAAGGGCCCCTGGAGAATGATCCCAGTAAAGCCTGATCTAGACACAGAAAAGTAATCAAGTTTACATTGCTTTGTAAAAATATGTACAAAGGACCACACTGCAGCTTCTAGAATACTTCTAGAATTCAATCTTTTCCAAAAAGCTATAGATAAAGTCACAGCCCTGGTAGATTAGGCCTTAATGATGTCTGAAATAGTTTTGCTGTAATGTGTATAACAAGATTTTATAGCCTCAGATGACCATTTAGAAATAGTCTGTTTTGACACAGGTTGCCCCTTCTTCTTACCTTCCCCAGAAATGAACAATTGATCTGAAAATCTGAAAGATTTAGTTCTGTCAAGATAGTACCTAAGTAGCTGTGGTATAGATTATCTGTCTCCCTCATTTTCAGGTTCAGGAAAGAAAAAGGGGAATTGGATAGTTTGGCTTAAAGTGAATTTGGATACCACTTTAGGCATAAAAGAAGGATTAGTTCTCAATGAAACTTTGTCTCTGTGGAAAATGAGATATGGCTGACTTACTATAAGAGCTTGAAACTCAGACACCCTTCTTGCAGAGGTCAGAGTAATCTGTAAAACTGTTTTCTATGTTAAGAACCTCAAGTTTGCCAGGTTAGCTTCTCTAACACAAAAATGTTCTGTCATGAAATGCATTGAAAGAGGAGGATCCTTGGGCAGCATTGCTGAACTGGCTGATAAATGAGCCTTGATGGAGTAATAAGAAAGGCCATAGAATAATAACTCACACAGATATTGCAAAATCAGAGAACAACTGGCCCTGAATGGGTGTATATGGGTCTACTTTAGAACACCAACATGCCAGTTCGCTGACACACAAACCACCGACAGCAAATAACCGACAACACACAATACCTACAACGCAAAACACCGAACACCATTACACCGACACACTAAACGTAAACAACACATTACACTACATTACATATCCACTAGCCCTAACCCAAACCCTAACCCTAAGGTCCGACACTACCGCACACTTACTCTACCTGCACCCTAACTCACTTAACCCACCCCTAACCCTAAGGTCCGACACTACCGCACACTTACCCTACCTGCACCCTAACCCTAACTCACTTAACCCACCCCTAACCCTAAGGTCCGACACTACCGCACACTTACCCTACCTGCACCCTAACCCTAACTCACTTAACCCACCCCTAACCCTAAGGTCCGACAGTACCAGACACTTACCCTACCTGCACCCTATTCCTAACTTACTTAACCCACCCGAAAACATAAACCCGTCACTAACACACACTTACATTACCCAAACCCTAACTCCGACACTACTGCACACTCACCTTTCACACACCCTAACCCTAAATCCCTCACTATTGCACACTTACCTGTCCGCTCCCTAATCCAAAATCCCTCACTATCCCATATTTACCAAGTCGCGCTTACACGTTCCCCTTGTCGGTCTTCAGCATGTCGGTCAACTGCGTTGTCGGTCCTTTCGCGTTCCTCTTCCGCGTGTCGGTGAACTGACGTTTCGGTAATTTGAAGAGGACCCGTGTATATATGATTTTCTAGCAGCAAGCTTTCTTGCCTCCATTAGAACCTGGTTCATGTCCTCAGTAAACAGGTATCTAAAGGGAATTAAGACCCTATCATCCAGACAGTCAGTGAATTTGATTGAAGTCAGGATGTATCAAACATCCCTGTTCTTCTCTGAGTACATCCATTCTGTGAGGAAGGCTATGGTAATTGCCTCTGGCCATTTCTAAAAGAAGGGAGAACCATGGTTGCCTGAGCCAGAAGGCAGTCATGGCAATGATCTTGAGGAATTCCTTCTGAATCTTGGCACCTTACCATACTCTGTCAGTGATCACTTACCAGCCTTCATCCATAGAGCAACCCCCTCTTCTCCTCATCTACACCAATATATCCATACTCAGAATCTCAACAACTTTAACCCTCCAACTTTTCCCAGTTCTCTCAAACTGATAAATTGGACACTCTAAAAACTCTACCTCTGGACAGTGCTGTTGAATTCTTCAACTCAGCCTTTTTAGACACTCTTAACTCCCAAGCCCCTCCAAGAATAAAATGTATAAGAACCAATTCCACCCCTTGTCTTAGTAAAGATACCAAAACACTTATGCAACAAAGGGACAAGACTCTACTATCGTAATAGGCACCCTGACACCCTTCTTAAATATAAACAACTCCACAACTTAGACAAAAAACGTATCATACAAGACAAAAAAGCATACTATATCAAACTCCAGTCAAACCACCCCTCTAACCCCAAACAATTCTGGAAATCCATCAACTCACTTCTCAATCCAGGCACCAAAAACAACCCTTGCCCTGACACTAGTAAATCTGACCCAGAAATAGCTACTCTGTTGAACTCCTTCTTTACTAACTCTATAGCAGAACTTACCAAAACATTCCCAAAAAACAACACCTCCTCCCAAATCAAACCCTCTGCCCAACCTTCCACCCCAAACTCGCCTCCCATATTCCACCTCAAACCCATCCCCACCTCATATATAAAAAGAATTCTCTCTAAGCTTAAGCCTTGCTCCAATGCCCCTGAATATCCCCTCACTCTTCTTAAGAATTGCAGCAGATAGCATCACCATCCCCATTAGCATACTCAACAACAGATCCATACAAGAATCATATGTTCTGAAACTGGCATGCAGCCTTTATCCTACCCCTCCATAAAGGAGGCAAAAATAATAACATCTCCAACTTCCAACCCATAGCGATTCTCTCCCCTCTTTCAAAAATTCTTGAGAAATGCATCCACCTCCAGCTCATGCCATACATTACACATAACCAACTCCTCACCCCAACACAACATGGGTTCTGTCCTGGCCATAGCACAATAACAGCTCTTTTCTCTTTTCTAGACATCGTAAGCCATGCCTGTGACTCCAGATAACTTGTATCACAGTCCTCCTTGACCTCTCCAAGGCTTTCAACACAGTCTCCCATACCCACCTTCTTCACCACCTTTCCAATCTTAACCTCTCACAAAACACCATTACCTGGTTCAGCAGCTACCTCTCTGACAGATCTCAGGCAGTAAAATGGAAGACTGCCACCTCAGCCTTCCTTCCCACCCCAACCGGGGTAACCCAGGGATCCATTCTTGGCCCTATGCTCTTCAATATCTTCATTAATGATTTCCATGCAGCCATTCCTAACACTAAGATAGTACAATATGCAGATGACTCAACTTTAGTTTGCTCTGCATCAAACCTCCCTGAGTTCCAAACAAAAACTCAAACTGCCTCCTCAACTACTGAGAACTGGATGCTCCAAAATCACCTCTCTTTGAATGCCAGCAAATCAAAGATCCTTCTATTCTCTCCCTCAAAATCTATCCACCTAGACAAAACCTCTTTCAAAATTACAAGCCTTGCCAACTCCACTATAGAAGTTTTTCCTTTTGCTACACTTCTTGGACTTACTATTGATGAACACCTAAAATTCGATACCCATATTCAGCTAAATAGAAAGAAAACCCATCAGAAACTTGGCATGCTGTACAGAAACTCCCACTTCCTCTCCCCCTCAAGCAAGACAGACCCTCACCACTACCTTCTTCCTACATCTCTTCTAAACTAGAATCCTGTTACAATAAAATCTCAAAGTTCGCCACCACTTCCAAATACTCCACTCACCACTGTAAACCTCTCCACCAGCTGCAATGGCTAGAACTCACAAACTACTTTGACTACCTCCAACTCATCACCACTCACAAGCTTATTTTCAAACCAACTATATGCCCAGCACTAACAAACATCTTAACATTATGCACCCCAAACAGAACTCTAAGATCTACCCACCAAAATCTAATCTCTGTTTATAAACCAAACCGTCCCACTGGTCAGCTTCTCCTATCCTTTTCCGTTGCCAAAAATGAAATTCTCTCCCTCCATCTCTAAAAATTTCTGAGAACTCTGAACACTTCAAAACCCAGCTGCATTCTTATCTTTCCCAAAAATGGAAATGCAATTGCACTCCACCTACCTAACCTGCTTAATACATAAATACTTTATAACACACAAAGTTTGTTCCTCCTTACACACTATTGATTAACCCTGCCTTCATGCTAATGCTACCTCTATACCACTCTCAGAGGATTTAAACCTCAGTATTAATTTAAGTCATGCTAATATTCATGCATAAAGAACTCATCCATGCTAATGTTACTTCTATATCATTCTCAGATGATTTAAACCTCTGTATTAATTTAACCGTGTACTACTGTTCTCAACCACTAAACATGTAAATATGCTTTACATCCTTCTCCAAGCTGCTGTTTAACTTTTGTTTAGTTTTTGCTATTTTGTATGCAAAATTTGCTTAGTTTGTTTCTGTTTCCACTATGTATTGTACTTCATATTATGGAGCTTGTACTATGTATTATTGGAGCTGTTCTCCCCGGGCCTCCACTGAAAACGAGCTCTTTGAGCCCAGTGGACCTCCCTGGTAGTCAAACTGGAAATAAATAAAAATAAATAAATAAGTACCCTGGATATCACTGAAAGTGTAGAAAAGAATTAAGGAACATTCCTGTTCAAGGAAAAGAAAAGGTATATGTCTTCCAGGACTTCTTGCATAGAGTCCTGGATCAGAATCCTGCCAGCTGATTGTTCCGAGAACAGGCAAGTAGGTCTACTTGATTAACTCCCTACAAATAGATCAAATTTGGGAAGACCCCCAATTTAGTTTACATTTGTGAGGACCTGCCCTTGTCCTGCTTAGCTGGTATACCACACAATTTTGTTCTGATAGAATGTTGATGCCTGTAGAGTGAGATTGTTCTGTGAAGCTATATCCTAAACAAGCATGGCTAGTCTGCAAAGAAGAAATGATATGGTTCCCCCTTGCTTGTTGATGTACCACATAACTGTGGTAATGTCTGTAACAACTTGAGGAGGTTCCTGGGACCAAAGATGATTCCAAGAGTTCAGTGCCTTGATCAGGGCAACTATCTGTTTTGTATTTATGTGCTTATGTCTTTCATTGGTGTTCCACACACCTAGCACTTTTATCCCTCCAGAAATTGCTCCCCAAGCAAAGTCTGAGGTGTCTGTAGTGATTGACTGCTTTGGAACAGGGAGGGAGAAGGGGAGACCTGGATGTAAGGATACTTGTTATCTCCACCAAGTGGTTTATGTTCTGACAAACCCCAACACTGTGGTTTGAAAAAAAAAAGGATGTTGATGCATGGAGACTTCAGATACCATTGTAGCTTTCTCATGTGGAGTCTTGCCAAGTGTATAATGAGAATTATACGTACCATGAGACTCATAATCCTGAGATACTTCCTTGCAGTGACCAAAGTTTGAGTGGAAACCTTAGAAATAGAGCTCAATAAAGATGTTCTTTTTTTTTTTTTTTTTTTTTTGGAGGAAAAGTTCTTTGAACTGAGGTCTAGCTGATGCTCCAGAAACACAATCCTGTGTGATGGAGTCAAAAAAAGACTTCTGAATGTTTTTTTGGAATCCCAGCTTGTGTAAGGGATCTCTCACATAAGTGAAAAAAGCACTCACAAAGCAGATTGTCTAAATATGGAAAAATGTGGATACCCTGTAGTTTGCAATGACACTTTGAACAATCCAGTGCATCAAGAGTGTTCACAAAGTGTAAGGCAGATAACTGATAATGTGATCCAGAAACAAAACCTTAAGAAATGCCAAGTATGGATGGGAAGTGATGATAAGCATTTTTTAAACCTAACATTATTAGGAAACTTGACCAAGGAAGAAGTAACAGGTTGTGAAGTGGCAAGAAAGATCCTGAACTGGTCTCCAAGCACTTTCTCTCTTTGGCACTAAAAGCATCCTTCAACAAAAATCTTTCCCCACCTGGGAAGAAGTAGCAGGTGCTATCACTCCCTAGGATGGCATGTGACAAAGGACATGTGGAAATAAGAGTCTGGGCTGGTCTGGTGAATGAAGAATTACCCGCTGGAAAAGAGGACCTTCCTCCCACAGCCATCTGTAACCTTGATTATGATCTTCAGAACCCACTTGCCTAAAATTATTTGTTGCCAAATAAAAACGTGGAGATTCAGAATTTCTGAAGGGAAATGGGGCTGCTGTGGTGGACAGGGGGGCAAGATCCCTTTAACTAGTCATTCTGACTTGCTGGACTTTCCTTGGTTTTGGGAGGTTCCAGAACTCTTTTTGGAACCCCCTTGCCATTTCTTCTTTGACATCTATTTACCTGCATTTTGTTGAGACTGTTTATTTTGTTTTTTGCCAAATTTGGAAAAAGAGAGGCCAAAAACTAAATTTCTGTCCAAAGAAAAACGTGAAATTTCATTTTTAACATAATCTGGCAGGCTCTGGGCATAAAGCCAGGCAAACCTCCTCAAAACTGTCCAGTGGCCATCGCCCTAAAAGTATCAACTGAGTAATACACACGCTGCAAATTAGTAGTGACTTGTGCAATTGAAACTTAATTATGTAAAGCTGATTTTTCCTCACAAAAGGAAACTACAGATAAAACATTCCTCATACTTTCACAGACAAACTTTAACATATGAGCCTGGCAATTCAAAATTCTGAAAAACTAAATTTCAGAAGCATACACTTTTCCCCCAATACTTATCAATCATCTTCCCATCCTTATCAGAAACAGTACAATTGGAATTAACTAAATGCTTAGCAGCAGTAGGATTAACTAAACGTATAGCTGCTGGGTCATGTTTGAGAAGAGTATATTAAAAACTTAAAAGATTGAGGAACTTTATATATTTGCCATTTTAATGGCAGCTGGCTGACTATCAGGAAAACTGCGGGCAGTAACACCTACATCCTTGAAAGCTGATATAACTGGAGGAATTGGTGAAGGTTCTGGAAATTCCTTCTGTGACAGCTCATAGCACTTTCTGAGGGACTGAGAAACCTCAGTCCTCTCCCGCTGAAAACACTGGCACATTCTGAAAATAGTCACAGAGAAAGAGAACACCCTACAGGGAAAATCTTTTAAATGAGTTTACATCAAAATCTAAGGAGAAAACCCTGCATCTGTCCATTCCTTTGCCTGTCCAGATTCAGACTCTTAAATCTATGGCAGAGCTATCCACCTAGTGGTGTAAACCTTGGTTCTAGATTATTGTCACTGCTGAAGTGACACCCTGACTCTATGTACAAAAAGGGGAAAAGGGGTTGTGGTTGAATGGATGGATTCAGAATCTTAAATCTTTTTTGGGAAAAGAGTTATCCCTCTTTCTTTTACTAGAAACTGGCTTATAAGAAGGATCAATAGCCTGTATTAAACCCTGAACTAGACTCCATAAACTTCACTCATCTATAAAAATTTGAGGAGGAGTAGATACATGTTTAGTTTTCTGATTCTTTTTGACATGAAAAATAGTGCCAACAGTGTTATTAATGGCAGCAGCAGCTTCACCAGCAATGGGCACAACATTCTGATAAAACAGGGAAGCCTTCCTGTTCCCTATCCCAGAACTAACAAGAGTGGTTCTCCATTGCCTACTAAGAGGACCCCAAAAGCCACAAACCCAGTCTATGATGTCTGTAGGTGCTACAACATAGTGATCTGGGATAAAAGATGTGTGGTCTGAGGTACAACCAATGGCCACAACAAAATCAACCAGAATTGCCCAGCTGCGGTTGAGGCAAATTGCTAACCTGCTGTGGCGGCAAAGGATATTTGTTTAACTTTTTCTTTGTGTGGCTGGAAGAACCAACCATGGGACCAGCAGTTTGTTGGGTGTTGGCTTGTGTTGTTCCTTTGCTAGGCAGATAAATTCCCTTTGAGGAAAAAACTTCCATTTAAAAAAAATGTTTGTTTATTAATGCCTTCCTGTTCATGAAAGTTATTTTAAAGCTATGAGTTTGTGTTTTAACTGACTGTCATGAGACTGTGTTGTACTTGTAAATGAGAGCTCTCTTTTCTACTGTCAGTTTAAATGTTAAAGTAATTGAAAACCATTTTTCCTGTTAAAAAATTAGTTTATTTTACTTTTGGGGGCTGCCAGTGTTTAAAGTACTTTTTACTGTATCCATATATGAAACAAGAGACATTTAAAGACTTTTATGCTTTACTAGCCTTTGGTGCTTGTTTTCTCAGAGAAAGAGGCATCATAGGTTCATAGCTAAGTACTAGGCTAGCTGCCCTTACAGGCCATTTTAAGGCTAGCCAATCTCCCTTTCAAAGGTGAAAATCAAATGCTGTGTCTTGTGTCTGTGAGGTAAACACCTAAACCATTATGCCACCCCCAACCCCTTCTGTACAACACAGTCAGGTAAATATTCTGTGTACTAGTTTGGTTTTGAAAATAAAGTATTCCAGCACAGTGACAGCATACTGATGCAGTGCATACTGATGCAGTGGTTAGTGCTGCTGCATTACAGCTCATGTCTTGGCTGCAGTACTTTTAGTAATGGAGTCTGTACCTCCTGCCTGCCTGCCTGCTTCCCCTTGCCTTTTTGTTACATGCCACAGTTTCCTCCCATATCTGAAAGATGTGCCATAGGTCAGTTTGCAGTCCTGCAAATTGTGTGTGTGTGTGTGTGTGTGTGTGTGTGTGTGTGTGTGTGTGTGTGTGTGTGTGTGTGTGTGTGTGTGTGTGTGTGTGTGCGTGCGCGCATTGTGCAATACACTGGTATATCACTCAGTGCTGGGTTAAACTCCAGCTCCCCAACAACTCAGAACTGGATTAAGTGGGTTATCATAAAATGAATGAATGAAAGTTAATCCAGCTAATTCTGCATTTCATTAAGAAGCCATTTATAATTGGAAGGATTTATTTTAGTTATTCCCTTCTTCCCAACAGCTAATATAAAACTGGGATTTTCTGCTGTAATGCTCTTTAGCTTTGGGAGTGAAGCAAGTGCAAGATTTAATAGTTATCCTGTGACACAGAGGGATAGTAGTGATGGTACAGTAGCTTATACAGAAGGGAAGAAAGAAGTAAGGTGGCAGATGATGAAGTCAGCATCTGGTTTACATACTTTAAGGAGAGGTAGTGTTGGTCTAAGTAGTCAGAGATATGCCTCTGCAAATTTCAACTACCACCATATCAAACAACTTCTGACGTGTATTCACAGATACTACTGGGAGGGCATATTCAAGTTTTGGAATGAGCAAATTAATTCAGATTCTGTAGCAACAATTCAACCACCTTAGCAGGTGTCAGCTCTGGCTTCACTACAGTATTTGAATGATATGATGGGGTCCACCCAAAGGCCATGTATTTGTGGAGTTAAATTTAGTTGGTGGTATTGCTAGGGGTAATTCAGCTGAGTGCCAGAAGTTTTAGCCTTTAAGAGGTATTTTGGATGCACTAGTTATTACTTTGTTACAGTGCACCTACGTCCTCACAATTTTGTAGTAAGTCTGAGACACTTTTGCACTATGAGACTAGATTTTTCATGATTTTAGCAGAATTAAATCAACTGCATACTTTTTTTATCTGGGCTTGTGGTAGGACATCTGTGATGAAAATTTAGAAAACAAATTTAGCCCGGTGCTTGTCTCTGTTGTACTGCATTCTTGAAAGTGCCTAACCCTCTGGTACTGCATCCTTGAGAAGACTTTGCAACCTATTCAGTATTTGCCCTGCAAAACCTAACATCCACAAGAGTGCGACATGACAAGCAGTATGGTGAAGAAACGGTAGAGAGATGCCCAAATTGGTAAGACTAAATGCCCTTCCCAATATACTGAGATCTAAATGAAAATATGGTCATAGGAAAATCTGGGCAACAAAAGGAAATTCAAATGCGGTTGGGATTGTATGTAAAGTCAGGTCTGTGATTATAAAGAATGATAATATTCCTTACACATCTTCATTTTCTGCAGATAACAACAACAGAGTGAAGCTAATCCTTGATGTTAGCACTCCTGGATCAGACTATATCAATGCTAGTTATGTTTCTGTAAGTAACTATTCTTATTTAATTACATTATTATAGCTATGTGAGAGATTTGATATATACATATACATATACATACATATGTGTGTGTTTCACTGTCATTGTCCCAGAAAAGCTTTTTCAGTAACCCAAAAATGCAAATGCAAAGCATTTAAATTCCCTTCATTTGTGTCTCATTGATATTGCATTGTATTGTGATATGTAAAAATGGAAGGTTTATCTTTGACATTTTACTCTCTAAAATAATCATGAAATGACAGAAATAACTATGTAATAGTGATGCTTGCTGTACTTTTTATGAACCTCAACATATTTAACAATAACAGTTATTTTAAAATAAACTGTTAAAATATGTCATGAATAGTATAATTTTAATTATGTTGGATATGTTTTAGGGCTACCTATGTCCAAATGAATTTATTGCTACTCAAGGCCCATTGCCTGGAACTGTTGGAGATTTTTGGAGAATGATCTTGGAAACAAGAGCCAAAAGCATAGTCATGCTTACTCAGTGTTTTGAAAAAGGACGGGTATGCAGACAAAGAAATGTTAAGATACTTAAGAAACTTACTATTAATAAAACCAATTACTGTACAATTGATGATGTACTGAAGTCTTTTTTTATGTTTCCAATCCTAGATAAGATGTCACCAGTACTGGCCTGAAGACAATAAGCCTATGACAGTGTTTGGAGACATTGTGATTACTAAATTGCAAGAAGATGCTCAAACTGATTGGACTGTGCGAGTTCTAAAAACTGAAAGGGTAAAATCATATGTTATTTATGTACAACTCACTGTTCCTTTTGGCATTTGTTCTGCTGCATTTATGTATACTTAATGAATGGCATGTGCCCAGCAGGCATATGCTGATAGTATACAAGACTGCTCACTGGTCATCAGGTAGGTTAGGACTCACATATACCCATAATCTTTTAACGGTGCTAGTATACTGCCAATCAGCCCTTATTTCTCTACTGTATAACCCATAATCATGTGAACAGCAAGGTAGATACAATCCCTGTGTACTGTAAGTTAAAAACAGCTGGCAGTCATTGATGCTGCAGGTCTCTGTTTCTATAGCTTCAGCGAATGACCAGTTAGGAGATATGTAAAGCAGGCTGAGCATGGCATTAGCAAACATACCTTAAATATACATGCCTATTTCAGTCTTTGCTTCTCCAACAAACCATCAGCAGCTACAGAAATATTTCCTGAAACCTTTGCTCACAAGATGAGTTTTAAAAGTCCATGGACCACTTAGGTACCTTTCAAGTAGCTTAATTCTGAGAAATAAGATTATGGTATGCTAACAGACTCCAGTCTCTAACTCTGTGGTTGATTCCTTTACTTTACCCTTTCCTATTCAACTTCCCTGAGCAGTAAAATCCCAGGTTACCCCCAAAGATGACACTCTGGCTTAGCAGACTACCTTATTAAAAAAGAAAAACAACAATAGGGATAACATCTTTATGAATGAGGTAAAATAGGCACCATAAACAACATCAGATACAATTAGTGAGTAATATACTAGGGAAATACCTTGTTATTATTAAAGATGAATCACATAAATGAAAACAATATCAATGTGTGCAAGTCAATGCCATTGTTCTAGGTCTTTCAGGGGAATGTGAAAAGAAGTGGGTTAAAACTAGAATTTTTAATTTGTTATGCAATTTACATCACCAAAAACATATGGCACCTGTTTCTTCAGCCAAAACACAAATGCTAAACTTGGACAAATTTATGCACCAGCTTTCCAAAATGGTATTTTTTCTCAGAATTAACTGAAGAAAATAAAAAATGGCAAAGATCTGATTTTTTAAGCAAGTACATTTATTTTCCTTTCTTTGAATAATGGCAGCCTCAGAGGTGATTATATTCAAACAAAATTTCATTTGTGATCTTCTGCATTTGAGGAAGAACATTTGCTCTATTTTGGGAGATCCAAAGCATGCATCAATTTGAGGCAAGGTCCGAGGGAAACCTCTTTAGCTATGATTCAGTATTTTGCAGTTCTTTTACAAAACAGTGCATGCACCCACAACCCCCTTTTGCCTATTTTTGTACATGTGGTTGGGGTGTCATATCAGTACTGACCAAAATCTAGAACCAATGTTCACACTACTGGGTAGTTAGCCCTGCAGGTTTTGTTTTTCCATACTACATACATGCACATGCACTAATACCTACTTCCGGTTTAGAGTGTCCAAGCTGAAGTATCACTTTTAACATAAATGTATTGAATATTTAAAACAAAATAATTACAAATGTAATGTGCCTGTAATATAATTTTGAATAAATGTAAACAGTATCAATTTAAGGGCAGCTGTGGTGGTGCAGCAATTTGCATTGTAACCTCAATGCAAGAGGTTCTCTGGTTCAATTCTCAGCTGGGGTGCCTTCTGTGCATAGTCTGCATGTCCTGCCTGCAGTTGTGTGGGTTTCCTCCAGGTGCTGTGGTTTCCTCCCATATTCCAACGACATGGAGTAGGTGGCCTGTACATTCTAAATTGGCTGTAAGTGCGAGTGAGTGGTATGGATGAACTACCATGGCAGGGCTAGCCACCTGGCAGTATAAACCTTCGCTCGAGATGATTGTCACTGTCCCCATCCCATATGCAAAATGGGAAAAAGGGGTTGAGGATGGATGGATGGATAAAAAGCTTCAATTCAAATATGCTGCTGGACCTAAACATATCATACTAAATAAAATTGAATCATTCATTATATACTTATTATTTAAAACAGATAAAGAAATGGAGAGAAAATTTGAAATAGAATAGAAATTAACATTTATATACATGTGCATAACTACATGTGAGCAATACATCATTCAAGTATTAATAGTTATTATAAAGAATCCCATCATATTGACACTTTAATAATGACTGGTAAATTCTACATTGGACATAAAACAGGGTATGAGTATAAATGAATATCTAATTTGTTAAGACATTCTTTAATGTTTATTATAAAATTCTTTCTGTATAATGACCAACCTTTGACCTATGTCTTGGATTTAATATGAATTCTCCCTGAATGTTTTTTTTTTCAAACACCTTTACTAAATCATCCAGCGTAAAACTTTGCCAAATTATTCATGCAGATAGCAGTAAATATTTACATACAGGATCGGTTGAGGCCCAGGTTAACAATGACCACAACCAGTACTGTTAGCCAACAGGGTGCTGGTGGAAATTGGGCTACTGCTGGCTGAAGGAGGAGAAGAGGCGGAAGGCATGGCCAAAGGCAGGAAGAGAGGAGAAGGGCTAGGACTGTGGTAGTTATGGTCGTAACTTTGAATGTTGGCAGTATGACTGGTATAGGGAGAGAGCTAGCCGATATGATGGACAGAAGGAAGGTTGGTATATTGTGTGTGCAAGAGACCAGATGGAAGGGGAGTAAGGCTAGGTGTATCAGAGGTGGGTTCAAATTGTTTTATCATGGTGTGGATGGGAGGAGAAATGGCGTAGGAGTCATCCATAGGTTCATATGTTCATAGGTTGGTACTAGGCTATCGGCCCTAGGGCCTATGCAAGCCTAGCCATAACAATTCCCTGGATATTTCTTCCCACAATATTTACTTCTCTGGACCCCTGTCTAGCAGGGTGACTGACATAATCCCCGGGGTGAAATTCCTATCTCCCATCCAATCATCAAGGTTCCTTTTGAAGAGAGCCAATGAGGCGCTCTGCTTAACATGTATGGGCAGTCTATTCCAAAGTATGGGGAGTCTCTGGGTCAGGAACTGATCCCTCCAGCATGTTTTGTTCATTGTGATGACAAGGTTTAGATCCCTGGAGCGTGTGGCTCTGAGGGATTGGGATTTCTTTAAGTGGAGCATGTCCAACAGCTCAGGATTTGACATGGCCTTGTATGTTAAGCAGAGTTTGCCTCCGAGTAGACGATATGCCACAGAGTATAGCTGGAGTTTTTTTAGACGGTCAGCATATGGCATCTGCTTTAGGCATGTGATTCTTTTAGTGAGGTATTTCTGTGGCCTTTCCAGCTGTTGTAGATGTCTTGTGAGGTACATACCAAATGGGGCATTATACTCTATAATGGGTCTAATGAGGAATGAGTACAGTGGGATAATGACCGCCTTTTTTCTGGATGAAAAGCCCTTAATGATGAGGTGTGCCACATAGAAGGATTTCCTGACTGTTGTGGCGATGTGTTTATCGAAAGTGAGACCACTGTCCACCTGTGTCCCTAAGTCTCTCATCACACTTTCGATGTTTAGTGTCCTGCCACCTATGTGGTAATTCATGGGTACATGTTTTTTTCCAAAGGGAATAACTATAAATTTCTTGGCATTAAGCTTGAGCCCATGGCTCTGGCACCAGGCATCTGTTTCTGTAAGGCCCTTTTGTAGAATATCCACATTATTTGGGGATTCAATAATGGCTCCCAGTTTGCAGTCATCTGCGAACTTTGTTAGCCAGAGTCCATTAGTGTTGGCCTGTACTTCAGAGAAGTAGATGCCAAACAAGAGTGGTCCCAGGACTGAACCCTAAGGTACTCCACTTGTCACTTATTTGGAGCTGGATTTGGAGTCAGCTACTTTTACAGTCTGGGTTCTGTCAGTAAGCCAGTTGGCAACCCATCAAGTGATGTAGGGATTTATGCCCAGCTTAGTAAGTTTATCTAGGATTCCAGAGTGGGGGATGGTGTCAAAGGCCTTGGTGAGGTCCAGATAGGCTGTGTGGACTGCCTTACCCTCGTCCACAGCTCTGGAGACTGATTTGAAGAAGTCAATCAGATTCAGGAGACAAGATCAGCCCTTCACAAACCCAAACTGGGTGGGGTCCAGTGTTTGAAGGTTGCCAATTTCATTGTTTATAATTTCCATGATAATGCGTTCCATGCCCTTGCAGATCAGGCTTGTCAGACTAATGGGACGGTAGTTCCTGGGATCCAAGAAGGATCCCCCTTGTGGAATGGGATAACTGTAGCTGTGCACCACTCAGTGGGCACAAAGCTTGAGGTGAGGCTATGATTAAACATGACACTTAGATGGGGTGCCAGTTCATTTTGTAGTTTATGTAGTACACAGCATGGGATGTCATCTGGTCCCATGGATGCTATATTCTTAGCTTTGGAGAGTGCGGTTTCTACCTATGTGGCCGTGATTACTGGAATTTGGCAATCTTTTGGTACTGAGATGGGCTCTTTAGGGGGTGAGAGGGGGGTGACGTTGGCACTAAATCGATCTGCCAGGATATTGGCAATATCCTTGGGATCAGTATATTTAATGCCATTCTGTTGTAGCTCAGAGCAGATCTGAGCATTGCCATTTAGATTCTTGACATAACTACAGAATGCCTTGTGGTTGTCTTTGGAATCTTTGGCAATTTTATTTTCGTAACTAGCTTTTGAGGATTTTATGATGGATCTCAGCTTTTTACTGAGGCTGGTGAGGGAGTTTTTTGCATCCTGGGATTTTCATCTTTTCTGCAACAGTTTCTTCCTTCTGTTTTATAGTTTGTTTATAGTAGGGGACCACCAGATTAGCTTCCTTTTTTTGGAGAAGAGCATCTTGGTTCTATTTGGGATGGCACGATTCATGCACAAGTGGATGTGCTCGTACAGTGCCTTAGTGTAGAATTCTGCAGTCAAACTTTCAAATCCCATCTGCATGGGTATCGTGAAGTTTGTCACTTCTGAGTTCAGTAGCATGAAGTTGGCTTTGGAGAAGTTTTCTAAGGAGGTTTCCTTACTGGGGGGTGGGGGTAGGATGTGGATGTCAAGAGTGATTTGCTTATGGTCAGACCTGAGCAATGAGGGGGTGACCACTGGTGTAGAGCATCTATCTCCCATGTTGATATGACCAGGTTGAGGATATTGGAGCCCCTGGTAGGACAATGGATCAGTTGATCCAGGGCGTTGGAATTTATGAATTCCAAGAACCGTTGGGAAAAGGAGTTGGTACCTGAGTAGTTTTCCCAGTTAATGGCAGGGTAGTTGAAATCACCCAGTATTAGGGTGTTTGGTTGTATCTTAATATTTTCCAGTATGTTTAGAAAGGTGCAGTGAGAATCTTGGGGTATGGTGGGGGATCTGTAGCAAGCTACAATTTGGATTGCAGTCTTACCTAGTGTTAGTTGCACCTGGAGAATTTCAGATGCATTGTGTTGGGCAACTAGCCTGGAGGTGTGAATATCCTTGGTGAATATGGACACTCCTCCACCTTTAGTGTTTTGGTCTTGGTTTTGTGGCCGAAAAGTATGGTAAGAGTTGTAGCCTGGTATTGCAGGGGTGCTCTCTGGAGCCTTGAACCAGGTCTCGGTTACTGCACAGATATCAATGTTCTCCATTTTTAGGAGTGCCTCAGAGTGCATTTTGAGGTTTAGACTTCTAGCATTGAGTAGCATTACCTTCAGATTTTGCATGCTTGCATCTGTTACGGTGGTGGTTTTATCCTTTGAACCTTGCCTAAAAAAGGCACTATAGGGGTGGCAAGAGCTTTAGCCAGTAACCTAAATCCCAGGGGTGACAGGTACAGACCATCTCTGGCAAAGCATCGTGGTTTGTCGATCATGTCTTCCCAGGCAGTCAAATACTGGATTCCCTTTGAATGACACCAGAAGCTTAGCCAATTGTTGAAGTCAATCATTTTGTTCTTATACTGTGGTATCATTCTGGGCGAAGGCAGGATGCTTCTCAGGGCTAGGGTCATACCTGCCTGGGCCACATGATCCAAGAGCTCTTCCATGTCTTTTTTCATGTAGTCCAGGGAGGTACATCTCAAATCCTTCACTCCAGCATGGACAATGACAGAGTCGTATTTGTACTTGTTATGGAGTGACTTGAGTGCATGCATTATGTAGCAGATCCTGGCACCCGACAGGCAGCTGACTGTAATTTTCTCCTTGTCAAGCCTGGTGAGTGGGACATCAGTGTGCCTGACTATAGAGTCACTTATGACTAAAGTGGTGGGTACACTGTCTTGCCTTAGGGGCTGTTGTTGGGTGGCACACTGGTGTTGTGAGCTATGTGTCACTTTGGTTGTGACTGGTGTTTGTGTTTCAGCTTCGAAGGTCCTTGTTGCTTGGGCAGGTTAATGTTAAGGGCCTCCGCATATGTGGGTTTAGTGTTGCTATGTATGGGTGTTGATGGTGTGGGTTTTGAAGGGCTATGAGTTGCTAGAGGTGTAGTGCAGGTGTTAACCTTCTCCTCTTGGCTGTCTAGCACAATCTAGGCTGGAGAAAGCTTTGCTTCCAGTTTGGCTATGTAAGTGCATCTCTCGCAGGTTGTAGTGTTGGGTCGTAGGAAGAGAGAATTGTCTGTGTACATGAGGCAGTTGCCACATTCCCCCAGTATGCCCAGATTCGCCACGTGGACAGGAGAAATCACCAGAAGCTGACCCTTGGACATGCCTGTTTAGGTACTTTTTTTGTAACGTTTAAGAGCTGTTTTCCCTTACCTTTGCAAGGTGCTTTGCAATTATAGGCTGTTTAGTGCCTACAATTAATTTCTCCTTATTGACAAGGAGAGTTGAGTACTTGTATCAGTTTCAGGCTTCCTAGTGCTTTCCAGCAGGTTCTAGAGCAAGTGCTAGTCACAGGGGTTCAGATTTTAATGCTACTACTGAAAAACCAGCTAGTTCTAAGGGAAAATTTGAAGAGCAGACTTTCTGGCACCTGGAATAGTTTAACTGTAGCCTCGCAGTGCTACATGATGTGAAAAATGTGCAAACGCATGTGTTTATAAGCCAGAAAGTTGAAAGGGATAGAAATCAGCACAAAAAGGCTAATAAAATTACAATTTCAGAGCTGGAAACCACTCCTCTAGCATTAGATAGGCAGTACAATGCTCACCAGTCCCACTGGTAGGCAGTAGGACTTCCCTCTGCCACAGCAAGGTCTGGATAGCTCTGAGCACAGAAAATAAAGTCCTGAGACAAGCAAGGCCTGGGTTATGGACTGGCTGGAAAAGGTGGGAAATGAGCAAACAAGATAGTATTTTTTTGTTGAAACAGGCTAAACAATGCAATAATACAGTAAATAAACACAGAAAGGGCTAACACACTTGAGTGTGTAGTCCTAAACAGTAAATGCAATTAAAACTCTACAAATTAGCAATTTAAAACTTTTTAAATGAAGCAAGGCAAGTGCACATCTAAAAAAACGATTTAAGAGGCAGTAATGCAGCAGAATAATTAGCTAGTCTACATATACAGAGAAGTCTATATATACAAAAAAGCAGCTAAAACACACAAACAATTCAGATGCAGTGCAACCTAGAGCACTTGAGTTGTAGCAATATTAAGGCAATTACAGTTATAATAAATGCTCTAAAATATACTCTATATTTCCAAAATGTTTGAGAAGCACAGTCAGAACACAAGGAGATTCAGGCAATTTTTTTTTTGAAACGGAAAAAGGAGAAACAGAAGGCCTTCTCAGATGTTTTCTCTATATTAGGTAGAATGAGCTAATGACACTAGACTGGGAAGAGTATCCCAGATCAGATTAACAGTAGGGGCGGGTGACTGCAAAGCCACCAAGTATAATAAGACATGAACAAGGAGGGAGGGTGGGGACCAATACTAAAGCTATTAGCCTACAGACAGTAAACACTACAGAAAGCCACAAAATGAAAGTTGTTAAACAGATAAATGACCAAAGAGACTCTACAGAATGCTTTTAACTGCAAACAAATCAGTTACCCATGTAGATACTAAAGCTATTACCCTACAGACAGTAAACACTACAGAAAGCCACAAAATGAAAGTTTTTAAGCAGATAAAGGAGCAAAGAAACTCTACAGAACACTTTTAACTTCAAACAAATCAGTCACCCATTCAGATAAGCTATTAGCCTACAGACAGTAAACACTACAGAAAGCCACAAAATGAAAGTTTTTTAAACAGATAAAGGAGCAAATAGACTATACAGAATGCTTTTAACTGCAAGCAAATCAGTTACCCATGCAGATACTAAAGCTATTAGCCTACAGACAGCAAACACTACAGAAAGCCACAAAATGAAAGTTTTTAAACAGATAAAGGAGCAAAGAGACTCTAAAGAATTCTTTTAACTGCAAACAAATCAGTTACCCATGCAGATACTAAAACTATTAGCCTACTTCCAGTAAACACAACAGAAAGCCACAAAAATGAAAGTTTTTAAACAGATAAAGGAGCAAAGAGACTCTACAGAATGCTTTTAATGGCAAACAAATCAGTTACCCGTGCAGATATTAAAGCTATTAGCATACAGACAGTAAACACTGCAGAAAGTCACAAAATTAAAGTTTTTAAACAGATAAAGGAGCAAAGAGACTCTACAGAATGCTTTTAACTGCAAACAAGTCAGTTACCCATGCACATACTAAAGCTATTAGCCTACACACAGTAAACACCACAGAAAGCCAGAAAATGAAAGTTTTTAAACAGATAAAGGAGCAAAGAGACTCCACAGAATGCTTTTAACTGAAAACAAATCAGTTACCCGTGCAAATAGTAAAGCTATTAGCCTACAGACAGTAAACACTACAGAGAGCCAAAAAATGGAAGTTTTTAAACAGATAAAGGAGCAAAGAGACTCTACAGAATGCTTTTAACTGAAAACAAATCAGTTACCCATGCAGATACTAAAGCTATTAGCCTACAGACAGTAAACACTACAGAAAGCCACAAAATGAAAGTTTTTAAACAGATAAAAGAGCAAAGAGACTCTACAGAATGCTTTTAACTGCAAACAAATCAGTTACCCGTGCAGATACTAAAGCTATTAGCCTGCAGACAGTAAACACTACAGAAAGCCACAAAATGAAAGTTTTTAAACAGATAAAGGAGCAAAGAGACTCCACCGAATACTTATAACTGCAAACAAATCAGTTACCTGTGCAGATTAGTTAATAGCAATATAATACACTAAAAACTATACAGCAGGCAAGACTCTACAGAATGCTTTTAACTGCAAACAAATCAGTTACCCATGCAGATACTACAGCTATTAGCCTACAGACAGTAAACACTACAGAAAGCCACAAAATGAAAGTTTTTAAAAAGATAAAGGAGCAAAGAGACTCCGCAGAATACTTTTAACTGCAAACAAATCAGTTACCTGTGCAGACACTAAAGCTATTAGCCTACAGATAGTAAACACTGCAGAAAGCCACAAAATTAAAGTTTTTAAACAGATAAAGGAGCAAAGAGACTCTACAGAATGCTTTTAACTGCAAACAAATCAGTTACCCATGCACATACTAAAGCTATTAGCCTACAGACAGTAAACACCACAGAAAGCCAGAAAATGAAAGTTTTTAAACAGATAATGGAGCAAAGAGACTCTACAGAATACTTTTAACTGCAAACAAATTAGTTACCCATGCAGATACTAAAGCTATTAGCCTACAGACAGTAAACACTACAGAAAAAACACAAAATGCAAGTTTTTAAACAGATAAAGGAGCAAAGAGACTCTACAGAATGCTTTTAACTGCAAACAAATCAGTTACCCATGCAGATACTAAAGATATTAGCCTGCAGACAGCAAACACAACAGAAAGACACAAAATGAAAGTTTTTAAACAGATAAAGGAGCAAAGAGACTCCACAGAATACTTTTAAATGCAAACAAATCAGTTACCTGTGCAAATTAGTTAATAGCAATAAAATACACTAAAACCTATACAGCAGGCAAGACTCTACAAAATGCTTTTAACTGCAAACAAATCAGTTACCCATGCAGATACTAAAGCTATTAGCCTAAAGACAGTAAACACTACAGAAAGCCACAAAATAAAAGTTTTTAAAAAGATAAAGGAGCAAAGAGACTCCGCAGAATACTTTTAACTGCAAACAAATCAGTTACCCGTGCAGACACTAAAGCTACTAGCCTACAGATAGTAAACACTGCAGAAAGCCACAAAATTAAAGTTTTTAAACAGATAAAGGAGCAAAGAGACTCTACAGAATGCATTTAACTGCAAACAAATCAGTTACCCATGCAGATACTAAAGCTATTAGCCTACAGACAGCAAACACTACAGAAAGCCACAAAATCAAAGTTTTTAAACAGATAAAGGAGCAAAGAGACTCCACAGAATACTTTTAACTGCAAACAAATAAGTTACCCATGCAGATACTAAAGCTATTAGCCTACAGACAGTAAACACTGCAGAAAGCCACAAAATGAAAGTTTTTAAACAGATAAAGGAGCAAAGATACTTTACAGAATACTTTTAACTGCAAACAAATCAGTTACCCGTGCAGATATTAAAGCTATTAGCCTACAGACAGTAAACAGTAAACACTACAGAAAGCCATAAAATGAAAGTTTTTAAACAGAAAAAGGAACAAAGAGACTCTACAGAATGCTTTTAACTGCAAACAAATCAGTTACCCATGCAGATATTAAAGCTATTAGCCTGCAGACAGTAAACACTACAGAAAGCCACAAAATGAAAGTTTTTAAACAGATAAACGAGTAAAGAGACTCCACAGAATACTTTTAACTGCAAATAAATCAGTTACCCGTGCAGATACTAAAGCTATTAGCCTACAGACAGTAAACACTACAAAAAGTCACATAATGAAAGTTTTTAAACAGATAAAGGAGAAAAGAGACTCTACAGAATGCTTTTAACTGCAAGTAAATCAGTTACCCATGCAGATACTAAATCTATTAGCCTACAGAGAGTAAACACTACAGAAAGTCAAAAATTAAAGTTTTTAAACAGATAAAGGAGCAAAAAGACTCTATAGAATGCTTTTAACTGCAAACAAATCAGTTACCCATGCAGATACTAAAGCTATTAGCCTACAGACAGTAAACACTACAGAAAGCCACAAAATGAAAGTTTTTAAACAGATAAAGGACCAAAGAGACTCTACAGAATGCATTTAACTGCAATCAAATCAGTTACCTGTGCTATTAGCCTACAGACAGTAAACACTACAGAAAGCCATAAAATGAAAGTTTTTAAACACATAAAGGAGCAAAAAGACTCTACAGAATGCTTTTAACTGCAAACAAATCAGTTACCCATGCAGATACTAAAGCTATTAGCCTACAGACAGTAAACACTACAGAAAGCCACAAAATGAAAGTTTTTAAACAGATAAAGGACCAAAGAGACTCTACAGAATGCTTTTAACTGCAATCAAATCAGTTACCTGTGCAGATTAGTTAATAGCAGTAAAATACACTAAAAACTATACAGCAGGCAATAAAAAGTGCTATATATAAATTTCTAGAAACAATAATCAGTTAAATAATCCAAAAAAAGGGATACTTATATATCTCAGCTCTGAGTTGTAGTGAATGCCTTTCCTCCACTCTGCTCAGTGTGTATAGACCTGAAGGAACAGTATGCTATGAGTGTTTTGAAGGTGAAAAGAGTGTCATCTAGAGTGATGTTTATGAAGCTGGAAATTGATGGTGTAATGATGAATGTTGTTAGTGCATATGCTCCACAAGTTGGGTGTGCGATGGATAAGAAAGAAAAATTTTGGAGTGAATTGGATGAAGTGGTGATGACTGTACCCAAGGGTGAGAGAGTGATGATTGGAGCAGATTTCAATGGGCATGTTGGTGAAGGGAACAGAGGGGATGAGGAAGTGATGTGTAGGTATGGTGCTAAACAAAGGAATGCAGAAGGTCAGATGGTAGTGAATTTTGTGAAAAGGATGGACATGGCTGTGGTGAATACATATTTTAAAAAGAGGGAGGTGAATAGGGTGACATACAAGAGTGGAGGAAGATGCACACAGGTGGATTATATCTTATGTAGGAGGGCCAGTTTGAAGGAGATTGGAGACTGTAAAGTGGTGGCTGGGGAAAGTGTAGTTAGGCAGCATAGGATGGTGGTTTGTAGGATGACACTGGTGATCAAGAAGAGGAGGAGGAGTGTGAGGGCAGCACCAAGGATCAAATGGTGGAAACTGAAAATGGGTAATTGTGAGGTGGAGTTCAGGGATGAGTTAAGACAGGCACTGGGTGGCAGTGAAGAGTTACCAAATAGCTGGGTAACTACAACAGAGCTAGCAAGGGAGACAGCTAAAAAGGTGCTTGGTATGACATCTGGACAGAGGAAGAATGACAAGGAGACATGGTGGTGGAATGAGGAAGTACAGGAGATACAGAGAAAGAGGTTGGCAAAGACGAAGTGGGATTTTCAGAGAGATGAAGAGAGTAGACAAGAGTATAAGGAGATGAGGTGCAGGGCAAAGAGAGAGGTGGCAAAGGCTAAGGATAAGGCATATAAAGAGTTGTATGAAAGGTTGGACACTAAGGAGGGAGAAAAGGACCTGTGCCGATTGGCTAGACAGAGGGACCGAGCTAGGAAAGATGTGCAGCAGGTAAAGTTGATAAAGGATAATGAGGGAAACCTACTCACAAGTGAGGAGAGTATGTTGAGCAGATGGAAAGAGTACTTTGAGGGGTTGATGAATTAAGAGAATGCGAGGGTTAGAAGGTTCGATGATGTGGGGATAGTGAATCATGAAGTGCAATGGATTAGCAAGGAGGAAGTAAGGATAGCTATGAAGAGGATGAAGAATGGAAAGGCTGTTGGTAAAGATGACATACCTGTGGAAGCATGGAGGTGTTTAGGTGAAATGGCAGTGGAGTTTTTAACCAGATTGTTTAATGAAATCTTAGAAAGTGAGAGGATGCCTGAGGAATGGAGAAAAAGTGTTTTGGTACTGATTTGTAAGAATCAGGGTGATGTGCAGAACTGTAGTAACTACAGAGGGATTAAATTGATCAGTCACAGCATGAAGTTATGGGAAAGAGTAGTGGAAGCTAGGTTAAGAAGGGGCGTGATGATTAGTGATCAGCAGTATGGTTTCATGTTGGGAAAGAGTACTACAGATGCAATGTTTGCTCTGAGAGTGTTGATGGAGAAGTACAGAGAAGGTCAAAAGGAGTTGCATTGTGGTTTTGTAGACTTAGAGAAAGCATATGACAGGGTGCCTAGAGAGGAGTTGTGGTATTGTATGAGGAAGTCGGGAGTGTCAGAGAAGTATGTAAGAGTGGTACAGGATATGTATGAGGGTAGTGTGACAGCAGTGAGGTCTGCGGTGGGAGTGACGGATGCATTTAAGGTGGAGGTGGGATTACATCAAGGATCAGCTCTGAGCCCTTTCTTATTTGCAATGGTGATGACAGGTTGACAGACAAGATCAGACAGGAGTCCCCATGGACTATGATGTTTTCAGATGACATTGTGATCTGTAGTGAGAGTAGGGAACAAGTGGAGGAGACCCTGGAGAGATAGAGATATGCTCTAGAGAGAAGAGGAATGAAGGTCAGCAGGAGTAAGACAGAATATATGTGTGTGAATGAGAGGGAGGATAAATGAATGGTAAGGATGCAAGGAGTAGAGGTGGCGAAGGTGGATGAGTTTAAATACTTGTGATCAATAGTTCAGAGTAATGGTGAGTGTGGAAAAGAGGTGAAGAAGAGATAACAGGTAGGATGGAGTGGATGAAGAAGAGTGTCAGGAGTGATTTGTGACAGACGAGTACCAGTAAGAGTGAAAAGGAAGGTCTTCAAAAGGGTAGTGAGTCCAGCTATGTTATATGGGTTGGAGACAGTGCCATTGACAAAAAGGCAGGAGTTAGAGCTGGATGTGGCAGAGTTAAAGATGTTAAGATTTGCACTGGGTGTGACGAGGGTGGACAGGATCAGGAATAAGTATATTAGAGGGTCAGCCCAGACTGGAAGGTTTAGAGACAAAGCCAGAGAGGCAAGATTACATTGGTTTGGACATGTGCTGAGGAGTGATGCTTAGTATATTGGGAATAAGATGCTAAGGATGAAGCTACCAGGTAACAGAAAAAGAGGAAGGCCTAAGATAAGGTTTATGGATGTGGTGAGAGAGGACATGCAGGTGGTTGGTGTGACAGAACAAGATGCAGAGGACAGGAAGAAATGGAAACAAATGATCCGCTGTGGCGACCCCTAATGGGAAAAGCCAAAAGAAGATGATGATGACCTTTACTGAATTATCACTTGTGGCATAGGCAAATTTACATTCATATAAAAGTAAGTAAACTATATTAAAATAACAAACATTATACTTAACATATATTGCTATACATCATATAATCTAAGCAATAGTACATAAATTATTAAATGCCTGCCTTTTTTAAACAAGAAACATGTTTATTAAACCATCACTTACTACATAGGCAATCATACATTTATATAAATAAAAAACAAACCACACTGACACACTACTAGTTGCAAGCATTTTATATCACAAACTGTTCTCCCTGAATGCTGTTGTAAGATTTCCATATAGTAATATTTTCCAAATTATCAATACCAAACTGAAAAACTGTGGAGCTTAACTTGTTCCATCTTTCAGTAATGCATTTTTTTAGCTATTGTCAGTAAATCCACAAAACATTGAAGCTTGTGATATAGGGTTATTTTAGGAATATAAATGACAAACAATTTTGTATGTAGATTAAGTGGCAGAGGATCACTCCATATCTGTACTTGCATTTTCTTCTTCATTCCGGAATTGCAATTATTTTGAGCATGTTCCAAAAACAGTGTGTACATTTTACATATACAACATGAATCAGGCAATTTGAATCTATTGCATTTCATCAAGAGTACTACTATAGTCCCAATATATCAAAAACTATTCAACAGGTACAGGGATCCCATAACAGATCATCACAGAGAACTTTGGCTTTTCTCAAAAGATAATACAATGCTCGAATGTAAATCCATTGTAAATCCAAGAACCCATGGAAACTGTAAATTTTAAGTTTATTAAACATAGTGAAATTAAAGACAAATTTGACTTCAGCACACTTAGAATTTCACCTGGATACAGACAGACTTGAACAATGTAATCCAATGGTACCAAGAAGCGAGACTGTCAAGTAAAAAGTTGAGAACTTTCATTCCATATGAAATTAGGAACTTCATCAGAACTAAAAACCAAAGCTACTTGATACCATTGGATTATATTGCACACATTTGACTTAATTTATTGCAATGTGCTATTATTATCCTCAAATCATTGGAGATAAAGATGTAATAACCTCTTGCTCTGCATTTATAACACTTGATGTAAATGAATTTGTCATTTGGAAAATAACATATCAATGCATCAGAGAGAAAATTAACTTGCAACAAATCATAAATTTCAAAAGTAGCCAATTTCAGTTTGCAGGACGGAATGTCCCTACACCTCCATGTGAGAACTGTACCTACTTTCACTACTGGAACATATATTTACTAATTCCAAAGTGAGTCAGCCATGTTGGAAGAGAAACAATTGGAAATAAAAAAAAATGCATACTGCTTCTGTAATTATATAACCCCAGAAACATAGTAATTTAAATCTAAACTGAAATATTCAAATGCAACGTTTATAGATCAATTTAACTATGGAAATTGAATCCCACATTACATTTATTCTTAACCATTTTATCAATCAAAACTCTTGATCTTTTGAGGGCCTATGGAAAAAAATGCACTTTATTCATCTGCTTTTACTGTATTTATGTTTCCTCCTACTTTATTTTGCTTTTCTTAAAATTACTCAATTTTATTTATTCTGCTGCATTTATTACTGCTTGGTAGCAGCCTGATTAAATTGTAACTGTTATTCTAAGTCGTTTGGTTTAAGCACTTGGGCTTTATACCAGTTGTTTTACATTACAAAGGTTTGTGGTCTGCACTGTTGTGGCAGGACAGGTACCTTACATCCTTCTAAGCTGGGAATTGCTAACTGAAGGCCCAGTGTCTGCTATTCTAAAAGTGCATTAGTTCTGGCTTAAGCACTTGGGCTTCAGGCCAGTTATTCTACATTAAGAGGGTTGTGGTCTGCACTCTTGTGGGAGGAGAGGCTGGATTCTGCCCTTCTGAGCTGGAATTTCTGGTCACAGGCTTATTGTGCCTGCTTATTTGAACTGTTTCTTTCTGAAATTGGTGTGCCTTGTTGCTGTAGCATAGACCAGATTCAGGCCTGCTGAATCTAGCATTGTTTGTATAACTTGAGCACTGATCCAGGCCATCTGTTTTTGGAGAAGGTTCCCCTGCACCCTAGTAGCAGGAGTGTGCAGTTAGAACTTATCTGATTGAAGACTGCCGGAACAGGGCTCAGTTTTGAGCTTTTTTCTGGTTAACTGGGTAACTTGTTTAAATCAGTTCTATTGTTTTATTTATATATATATATATATATATATATATATATATATATATATATATATATAAAATTGCACTTTATTCATCTGCTTTTACTGTATTTGTGTTTCTTCCTACTTTATTACTAGGGGCATTGACTACAACTCTGATCTTATGATATATAACAATAAGTATCCTTTTCTGTGCATTTAAAGTGTTTTTGTTTATTGTATCTGCTTTATTTTCTGAAAAAAAAACAATATATATATATATATATATATATATATATATATATTTGTTTCCCACCATTCTAAGCTAGTATTTCAGGTTCTTTTATAAGTTTTTAGGTTACTGCTGAATTCAGGGCTGTGTTACAAATCTCTGTGTTTGCCCATACCTTACTTGGATAGAAGGAAGTTTCTCTGTTCACCTGTGAGAGAGGGGAGCTTTGAGCAGCCTATCTGTCCCTGGAGGAGTGGTTTCAGCACAGACATTAGTAGTTTATTGGCCATTTTGGGCTAATTTCTATCTCTTTCATTTCCCTGCTATAAATACTGCATTTGCCTGGTTTTGCGTGCTGGGCAGCGCCGGTTAGTTAGGATAAAACTATTCCCGGCTCCACAAAGTCTCCTCTTCAATTTTTCCCTTGGAACTAGACAAACTTTCAACTTAAGCACTCAAGCCATTCATTTCTCAGCCTGGCACTTGCTCAAAACTTTTAGCAAGCACTTATAAACCCTAGAACTAGACCCTCCTGTACTGTACAGAAGGACAAGGCTCTCTATTTGACCATACCAGCCATCCAGTAAAACAGTTCACTGTACCTATCCAGGCAAGTCCAAAGGAGAGTTTCAGGTGTACTCTCCAGTCCAACTGGTGAATCTGGGCATTTTGAGGCAATATTACAACTGCCTCATGTACACAGACAACTCTCTCCTCCTACCACCAAACACTAATACATGTGAGAGATGCAATTATACAGCCAAACTGGAGGCTAAGCTCTCTCAACCCAAGACTGGATCAGACAGTCACGAGGAGAAGGGAAATACTTGCATCACACCACCAGTCTCACATAGACCCATTAAACCAGCACTGGCAAAAAACACATATAAATACATGACAACATACTCGGAAGCTCTAAATAAACAAAGCAACCTCCACCCCCCCAACACAAACCATGCAACACATACTTCACAAAACCAGTGTGCCATGCAATCACAGCTCTTAAGGCAAAATAACATACCCAACATACTAATAATAGGTGACTCTATAGTCAGGCATACTGACGTCCTACTCACTAGGCTGAATAAGGAGAATGTTACTGTTAGCTGCCTGTCGGGTGCCAGGATCCGCCACATAACACAAGATTTCAGGTCACTCCAGAACAAGTACAAATATTACTCTGTCATTGCCCATGTTGGTGTGAATGACCTGAGCCATACCTTCTTGGACTACATGAAAAGAGACATGGAAGAGCTCGCTGATCACGTAGCCCAGGCCGGTATGACCCTGACCCTGAGTAGCATCCTGCCTTCACCAAGAATGATACCACGGTATAAAGAAAAAATTCTCGATTTCAACAATTGGATAAGTTTCTGGTGTCATTCAAAAAGGATCCAGTGTCTGTTCACTTGGGATGACATGCTTGACAAGCCATGCTGCTTTGCTAGAGATGGCTTGCACCTATCACCCTTAGGCTTTCGAATACTGGCCAAGGCTTTTGCCATCCCCATAGTGCCTTTTTTAGGCAAGGCTTAAAAGACAAACCCACTGCTGTAAATAGCACAAGTAACAAAAAACTGAGGGTAATGCTACTCAATGCCAGAAGTCTAAACCTCAAAATGCACGCACTCAAGGCACTCCTCAGTATGGAGAAAATCGATATATGTGCAGTAACAGAAACCTGGTTTAAGGCTCCAGAGAGCACCCCAGCACTACCAGGCTACAACTCATACCATACATTTCAGCCACAGAACCCAAACCAAAATACAAAAGGCAGGGGTGTATCCATATTCATCAGGGATACCCACACCTCCAGGTTAGTGGCACAGCACGATGCTTCAGAGATCATCCACGTACAACTAACAATGGGAAAAACTGCAATTCAAATTGTAGCTTGCTACAGATCACCCACCATGTCCCAGGACCCCCATTCTGTTTTTCTGGAAACAATGGGAAACATAAAGGTCCTAACAAACACCCTAATATTGGGTGATTTCAATTACCCAAACATTAACTGGGAGAACTACTCAAGTACTAACTCTCTTGCCCAATATTTCCTAGAATTTATAAACTCAAATGCCCTGGTTCGACTGGTCAGCACTCCCACCAGAGTTGACAACATATTGGACCTGGTCATCACCAACATGGGCGACCGGTGTTCCACACCGGAGGTCAACCCCTCGCTGGTTAGGTCTGACCATAAACAAATCACTTTGGATATCCACATTCCGCCCCCAACCCCGGACAAGAAAACCACTGTGAAAAAACTTTTCAAAAGCAAACTTCACATTACTTAAGACCGAGGTGGAAAGTTTCAAAGCCCCCATGCTGAAGGATAATGCTGTCCAAGCTGCAAAATCTTTTACTAATGCATTCTGTGGGCACCTACAAGAATGCATGGATCATGCCATCCCAAGCAAAACCAAGACTCACTCTTCCAAGAAAAGGAAACCAGTCTGGTGGACTCCTGCCATAAACAAGCTATACAATAGAAGGATGAAACTAGTACAGAAAAGAGTAACATCCCAAGAAGGGAAGACATCCTTGATCAGTATCAGCAAGAAACTACGATCCCTCATAAAATCATCCAAGGCAAGCTTTGAAAGAAAAATTGCCAAGGAATCCAAAGATAACTACAAGGCATTTTTTAGCTATATCAAGAATCTAAGTGACAATGCTCAAATCTGCTTGGAGTTAGTGCAGAATGGCACAAAATACACTGAACCGACCGATATCACCAACATTCTGGCAGACAGGTTCAGTGCAAACTTCACCCCCCTCTCACCCCCAAAAGGGCCCATAACCATACCAGAAGAATGTAGAGTCCCTGAAATCACAGACACTCAGGTTAAAACAGCCCTCTCCAAAGCCAAACACACAGCATCAATGAGACCGGACGGTGTCCCAGGCTGCGTCCTGCACAAGCTCAAAGATTAACTAACCCCTCACCTAAACACACTGTTCAAACTCAGCCTCTCCACAGACTACATACACATAGAGTGGCACACAGCAATGGTTATTCCACTCCACAAAGGTGGAGCCAATACAGACCCCGGGAACTATTGCCCCATAATCCTGACTAGCTTGGTCTGCAAGGCTATGGAGCGCATCATCATGGAACTCATTAACAGAGACATTGGGAACCTCCAAACAGTGGACCCTACCCAGTTCATGCCTCCTAAACCTGGTAGACTTCTTTGAGACAGTTACCAAGACTATAGACGAGGGAAAGGTGGTACACACAGCCTACCTTGACCTCATTAAGGCCTTTGACACCACTCCCCATTCTGGTGTTATAGACAAGCTCACCAGCTTGAACATAAACCCTACGTCACAAGATGGGTTGCCAACAGGCTCATGGCCAGAACCCACATGGTGAGAGTTGTGGGAGCTAGGTCCAACTCTAAACTGGTTACAAGTGGCATTCCCCAGGGTTCAGTTCTAGGACCCCTCCTGTTTGGCATATACATCTCAGAGGTACAGGCAAGCACAGGAGGAATATGGCTGACCAAGTTTGCAGACGACTGCAAACTAGGGGCCATAATTGACTCTCCGGCTGACACAGACATCCTCCAAAAGGGTCTCACTGAGACAGATATCTGGTGTCAAAATCATGACCTCAAGCTAAATGCCAAAAAGTGCATAGTCATCTCCTTTGGAAAACACAAAGTACCCACAAACTACCACGTAGGTGGTTGTCCCCTAAATACAGAAGACGTAATAAGGGATCTGGGGACCCAAGTAGATAGTAGTCTCACCTTTGATAATCACATTGCCAAAGTGGTTAGAAAATCCTTCTACATGGCTCACCTAATCACAAAAGGGTTTGCATCCAGATCAAAAGAGGTCATTGTGACCCTCTACTCATCACTCATCAGAACCATCATAGAGTACAACGCCCCATTTGGGTGTACCTTACAAGACACCTGCAACAGCTGGAAAGACCACAGAAGTACCTCACCAAGAGGATCACTGGCCTCAAACGGATGCCTTATGCAGTTAAAATGAAGAAACTCCAGCTGTACTCGGTTGCATACAGCCTACTCAGAGGTCATCTCTGCCTGATATGTCCAACCCAGAATTGATGGACATGTTCCACCTAAAAAAAAAAACCTTATCCCCTCGAGCCAAATGCTCTAGGGATCTAAACCTCACCACAACAATAAATAGGACATGCTGAAGGGATAGATTCCTGTCCCAGAGACTTCCCATGCTTTGGAACAAGATTCCAATCTACATTAGGCAGAGCTCCTCGCTAACATCTTCAAAAGAAAAATAAGAGCAAAACTGATAACACCAAGAAGAGTAGTTCCAGAACCGCAAAGTGAAGACAATAGTTCGTAAAAAAGGTAAGTCCTTTATTAGTTGCCAAGTGGTAAAAATCCAAAGACAGTTGATACAAAGCAGCAAAATCAGACCAAATGGTAAAATCCAAAGTCAGTTAGTACAGAACAGCAAAATCAGACAAGCGCTTTCGCTTGGAGAATGCCAAGCTTTTTCAAGTCAAAAACAGTTGCCTGCAGTGAGGCAACTGTTTAAATGAGGATGTTAATTAGTCACATGTTTGGTTAGAGCTGAGTTGCATTAAGAAACAATTGAGACTGTTTTGAGCAAAAGAACAGCCAAATAATAAAATGAAACATTAAAATGTGCATAGGTTAAATTGACATTGTATTGTTTATACATGACTGGTAAACCAAGTGAGTGTTATGATGAAATTAAAAACTTTGCTTGTCCAAAAGGTTTGGATAGAAATACAAATACAAATACAAGTGGAAGTTTAAAAAAAGCTGTGTGTGATCCAAGTGAGTTTGAAGTCAGCAGTCCTGTGACCTTGACGAGTGGATGGGAAACAGAAAGTTTATCCCGGGGATCAGTTCAGTGGCTCTGCTGGACAGAGACACAGGGAACTAATCTAAGGGGGCGGCGAAAGCCAACACATTCTGGCTAGGCTTTTAAATGCCTTTGGGCAGATAGCCTAGTACCTACCTATGAACCTATTCACCTATGAGAACTTAAAAAATTAGATCATTGCTTTATATCAAATATTTGGCTGACACTTTATGTATTTAAATGGAGTAATTCCCCGGAAATTGAATATGTTTTAAGAAAATTTAAATTATTTTTAGGAGAGGATCCACTATGATCACCATTGATTGGAATTTGTGTTATACAACTAAATCTATATAATGTTTTAAATTCTGAAACAGACATAACAGCAATGAAAAATTATTCACCTAGGTTGTTTTACCTAGGTTTGTCTTATTTATTTATTTTACTCTGCTTTTGTTTCATGGATTTATCTGACAGGATTTAGACAAAAAAACTTTTCAGTGGAACCTCAAAGAGAAAAAGATCCAACATATTAAAAAACATTTGTTAAATGAACATTAATATACATGAAAAGATGTTAAATAATATATATTAATAATTATACATTAGTTTGCTAATTAGATTAAATTCATATAAAATAAAGCCAACTATTACAGTATAAAATAAACTTACACATTTGTAGATGTTGAACATGAGCATTTGAAGAGGTGTACTAGTTGGTTTCTCAAATAGATAATAGACAATGTGATCAGTGCTTAGAAACTAAAAGGAATGGTTCTGAGAAAAGGAACTAAGTAAAACAGAAAATGTTAATACTGTAGCTAAGAGGAGATGTATAAAACAGGCTCATAAATATATATATATAGATTGTAATATATCATTTATATTAGAAGTATAGACGTAGGGCTGAGCAGAGTCATTAAACTATGTGTATGGCTGGGAGATGCTAGTAAACTTATTCAGGTACTGGTGAAGACTGGTTGCGGGGAATAGGATTCTGAATGAAGATAAATAATTTGACAATATGGCACGCTGAAGATACTGGCATTTTTGCTAGGGATATGCAGGAGCAGATCCATTGATCTGATAGGTGAAGTTTTAGTTGTGTCTCAAGTTAGTTTGCATTCTAAATGGATTTCAGTGGTACTGGGACATGGTTTCATGTTTTTGCTACATTAATTGAATATAGATAGTCACCTGCAGTATTAGAAAATTTGGTAATATTAATTAGTGTTTTTCTCTACAGTGCAAAACTCTATTGGGGAGTACTGTTGGATTAAGTTGTTAAGGGCTGGACAATTTGTAGATGTGTTGTAGTTAGCTGAAAAATGGTTAGGTGATGTGGTAGTTCTAACCAGTTTAATTATCTGAGGGCTGGACAGTGGTGTGTTCTATTGTTAAAGTTTAACATTGCTCAAGTTTGGACTGTTGTAAGACTTGAGGATTAGTAAAGATTGAGGCAGCATATAGGAGAGGGCAGTAAAAAATAGAGGCTATACGTCAAATTTCAGATGGACATCTATGATGATACCCACTCATTTTGTATGTATTTTGAGTGATTTATTTATTCTATCAAGGTGTTATTGACAGAGATGATAGTGAATAGTGTTGATTTCAGAGAACTGTGTTTTGAGGTAAAGAGCAGTAATTGTGTTTATTTAGGGTTTAGTAGTAGTTGTGAATTAGTTAGTCATGCTTCAGTAAGTAAGGAAGGATTGTTGTATAAGATCTTGGAGTTTAGGGATAGATTTGACAAAGCAGATTAGGGTTGAGTCATCAGTGTATTGAATTAGAGTTGTATTTTTTTGTAGCACTGTGGGGATCATTAATGAATATGTTGAAAAGTATGGAGCCTATTGTAGATCCTTGTGGGGCACCAAAGGTTATAGGCAAGAAGGTAGAGCAATCATTTTTCTGTTTCAGTACTTGAGCTCTGTTTGAGAGGAAGCTATGGAACCATTGCAATGGAGAGTTGGCGAAAGCTAAGGATGAGAGCTTATGTAAAAGTTTCTGGTGGAAGACAGTATCAAAACCTTTTTAAGTATGTAAAGATGCTAGTAACTAGACTTCTGGCATTTCTGTGGGTGTTTACAGTATTAGCAAAATTCATCAAAGCAGTAGTTGTGCTGTGATGAGAACAGAAGCCATGTTGTTAAAGACAGAAGCTGGTTATCTATTAGATAGTTGAGAAGTTGTATATGAATACATTTTTCTAATATTGTCGATATGAGAGGTGAAGTAGTAATCAGCCTATAGTTTGAATGATCTGTATTGACTCCAGTCTTGTGCAAGGAAATAATGAATTAATTTTTCCATAGATATGGATCAGTTTATGAGAACTGAAATAGGGTATGCTGTAGCCTCAGCTATTTTAACATATTCGCCATATAGAATGTCACAGGTAGTTGTAGTAGGCTTTAACATTTTGAAGTATTTTTTGATGATATCTTTGAATACTGGTTGAAAGAAGAAAAGTTGAAAGAGGTTATTTCATTGATTAGAGACATCAGGGGCTTGATTAGTCAGTTGATTGATTAATGACTGTACTATTTGTATAAAGTGGGTAATGAATTGGCTGGCTATGGAATCGTTTTGTTTCTTTGTAGGTTGGTATTGGCTGGAAACATTAGTCCTCACTGCAAAAGCAAGAGCATTTGGTGCCCTTATGCAGTTGCTCTTATATTTTACTTTTGAATAATTAAAGCATCTCTTGTCCTCTCACTTGTGCAGATAGTCAGTTCTGAAATCCAGGACCTTGATTAAAGAAAGCTCTTTCTCCTGTGGAGGTTTTAAAATGAATTCTGATGAAGGTTTTGGTTATATAAATATGGTCAAATTTACCTTTTCCATCTTGACAGAAATTCTAGTCAGTATATGGTCACCAATATTCATTGAATAATTAACCTGAAAATTACACCAGTTACATCATTTTTGAGAAATGCTACCTCTCTTTGCTTTCCTTTTCAATGACATAAGCAGCCATATCTGTTTACACATATCATGTTTCAAAGCACAAGAATGACTTTCCTGAAGACATACTTTTATGACCTTTTATGTTTTAGATGTTAAAAGAAATAAGATTGATTAATATGGCTAATTATACCTTTTTGTTTAAGTTATTGTATTCCAAGGCAAATTGCTTCTGTAGTAAGTAGTTCAAATTATACTTTAATCACAGGCACCTGAATTCTACAGATCATTCCAGTAAGTAACATATGTCTTTTAGAAACTGAAATTGACAATGAGGTTCTCTCAGCTGCACAAAAGCAAACAGAATTTTGAGAGGCAAATTTTGATAGTGTACTTCTAAAATAATTAAAATACTTAATGCTATTTATTTTATTTGATACATTTTAAAACTAATTCAACATTGTATTGCTACATACTGATATAACTGCTTTAAAATCATTGGGTTGTAGTACTTGATCACATATTGTGTTGATTTCTTTTACCTTTATTAAATATTTGCTTTCTGAGTTGGATGCTTAGAAAAAAATGGAAAATCTTTTTCTTTTGTTCGATACAGGAATGTAAACTTTCCTTTGTATTCCTCTCTGTATCATTGCAATGTGCTTGAACCCTATTTCTGAAGCTGCCTTACGTGGTTAACATTACTCAACTGAATTAACCAACTCAGAGGAACATCTCACTTGTCAGTGTTTAGAGAACACTAGGTGCTTTAGTGTCTGTTATTTATTTTATTATTTTACTTTTATTATTTTTTTATATATATTTGTTTACCAGGATAGTGCAGTGATCTCAACGGACCATTTGCAGGCACATCTTGGTTGAATAGGAGCACATAAGAAATGAACAAAGCATATATATAAATACAAGGATATGCTAAAAAGTCGTACATATATACAGATGCTAGAATATGTTAAACATTTACTTCAAGAGGCAGTTTACAATGTCAAAACATGGATGGAAAAAATGCAATCATGCATAGTAGATCTTTTTGTATAAGATGTAAGCAGAATAAATGAGATGGCTTATGCTATAGGGATATCAGCATATCGTTACATAGACAGGTTTGAAGACATTATATGTGGTGGGTGTCAATAGTTGCAGGAACTTCTACCATGGGAAGAAAACAGAGAAATGGTAAAAGAGGCAGGCAGAGGGAAGATGAGTAGAAAAGAGATGATGTGAGAAATGAAAAGAGAAGAAGGGAGATAGGATAAAGGCAATAAGTGAGGGGATGACAAAATGAGATAAGGAATATTGAAATAGCGATAAAGGGGAGTGTGAAAGCTGTAGGGTTCGTGTAATGTGACCTGTGTGAGGGCAGCTTCACTTTGTTTGGGTGAAGAGGTGTTCCCTGAGCTAGTGTCTGAAGTCTGATAACTCTTGTACATATCTCAATGAAATAGGAATGGAGTCTCATAGTTTAGGTGCTAGGATGTAAAATGCATAGTCAGTGCAATAAAGTTTATTTTTTGGAGTTAATAGGGTGGGTTGAGATGGAGAAATAACCCTGAGATTAATTGTTGGGGTTTGGGTGAAGAGTTTATGTATAAGAGGGGAAGATGTCTCAGGAGAAAGAGTTTTGTGAATTAGTGATCCTAGTAGGAGGATGATTCTAAAATGTATTGGGAGCCATTTGGCTTTGGCAAGAGTTAGGCATTGGTACTCTTTAACTGGGGTGTTAGTAATGATGCTGCAAATTTTATTGGGGTTGGTTTGCAAGGTGGTAGCATTCTTCTTTGAGGTTGCAGCTATGGGTAGTCCATATCTGAATTGAGATGAGTATTTTTTTCCTATGGCAACCTAGCCTGTCTTGGACAGAAAATGTGATAGTTTGCCCAAAACAGTAGTGTGTTGATCTTTTAGTGTATGTTTATGTGTGTTTTGAATATGTCTTGAAAGGTGGCGTAGCCTAATGACAAGGTATTTGAAGGATGGGTTAGTTTGGGTCTACTTCAACCCATCAAAATTACACTTCTTCGAAACTGAAATAACCAATTCCAGTTCTGCGAAAGTGCGTTTCAATGAAAACGCACTTTCGAGAAACTCAGTACATCAACCACAAAAAAAAAAAAAAAACATACACACACACACACACACACACACACACACAAAAAAATAACACAAAACCATTTATGCAGGGGGGGCAAGCCCCCCTCTGTCCCTCACACCCCCGCTACTTATATATACTAACTCCAAGATCGAACTACAGTGGGAAAAGGGATATTCCCTTATCCTCACTGTACAGTGATCTATAACACCTACACACTGTTATGTTTCGCGAAAATGTGTTTTCGTTGAAATGCACTTTCGTGGAACTGGAACTGGTTATTTCAGTTTCAAAGAAGTGTAATTTCAATGGGTTGAAGTAGATCCATTAGTTTATATGGGAGTATTGTCAACAACTTACATTTTAAGGAAGCTGGATGCTTTGGCTATTTTTGGTTGGCTCCAAATAGCATTGCTTTTGTTTTTGAGGGATTGAGTATAAGTTCCTGGCCTATAAGCCATTGATTGAAGATTTGGAGATCATACTGGAGCTGAGTTTGAATAACAGAGTGGGATTTGATTGGCCTGTATGTTGCTGTTGTTTGTCTTTCGGCTTTTCCCGGTTAGGGGTCGACACAGTGGAACTCCAGTCTGCTAATGATTGGCATTAGATTTTCACGAACGCCGAGGTGCCAGCTCGACGTCCAACCTTCAATGAAGGCATGCCCATTTACGCATGTCTTTCGAATGCCACCCAACCACGGGGAGGACATGCAGACTCCACACAGAAGGCACTCCCTGCACTTCAGCCGAGAATCGAACAGGAGAACCTCTTGCTGTGAGGCAACAATGCTACCGCTGCACCACCGCGGCATCATGACTATGTTATCTGCATGGAGAATTAGAGGTATCTCAATGTCATCAGATGGGAGCTTGTTAATAAATATGGAAAATACCATAGGGGCTAAAGTGGAAACCTGGGTGACTTCTTTCATAAGAGGAGCTGTTTCAGAAGTGGCGATGCCCACTTTCACCTTGAATGATCTATTGGTGAGGAAGTCCTCAAACCAAGGTTTTGCATTGTCATTAATGCCTGTTTCAGTTAGTTTGTCAAATAGTAAGTGATGATCAATTAGATCAAAGGCTTTTGTGATGTCAAAGAAGACAGTCACGTTATTGGATAGTATGTCATCTGTGAGAGAGTGAGAGATCTTATGGTGCTGCGTTTAGACCAGAATCCATATTGCTTCCTGAATAGAAGATGATATTGGTATAAATAAAAGTAATTTGGTTGTAGCTAATTGTTTCTATTATTTTACCTAAAGTGGGAAGTACTGAGATAGGACAGTATTGCAAAGCAGTACTTGATCTGGGTAGCTCTGGAATAGAAGTGACTTTACCTGTTTTCCATATTTGAGGCATAATCTTATTAGTTAAGCAGAGATTGTATATGTTAATGAGAGGGTGGGAGATCAAGTCCATACAAAGATGAATGAACCAAGGGGCTAGATTAGCATCTATTTGAATTTGGTCTACTTGTTTCTGTCTGTTTGGTTTTAATCTTTTTGAAGTGGAAACAGAAAATGTAAAGGTAGGGAAGAGGGTAACTGTGAAGGAGATAGGTTTGTGTTTTTATTGATGTAAGGCAGGTTGCTGAACTCATTGAGGAAGTCACTGAATTAGAGTTTATTTGCTTGTCTGTGATGGTATTATAGGGGGTTCAGGACAATTGAGTTGTATTGAGTTTGTCAACCAGTCATCAGGTTGATTTCTCTCCAAACTCTTTTGTATTTATCTAAACGTGGAATTTGTTTGTTTTGGTAGTGGTTGTTTTTGTGTCTGCAAATGTATTATGCGGCTAGGTTGCATAGTGATGTATATTTGGCTTGGGATCTGTGGAGTGGTTGTATTTCAATTTGTGCCATGCAAGATCACATAATTTGAGGAAGCATTTGAGTTCATTAGATACCCAGTCATGTTTATGAGGTTTATTAGGTAGCCTTTGTACTAAGGAAAGAATTTATTTTCTAAATGCAGTAGGGTATTAATAACATTGTTAGCTGCCTCTTTGGGGAGTTTTATAGCAAATATGTTAGACCACTCAAGGGTGGCAAGGTGTTTTTTTAAGACTAATAATATTTCAAATGGCTTTGGAACTGAAGGTGATAAGTTTAGGTTTATATTTTAATGTTAGATTATGTAGTAAGGAAGTTAGGGGAAAATGATCACTGAAGGAGGGTACATATACAGTGATTAAACTCCAAACAACGTCACTTCTGCACTCTTCCAGCATTATGTGAATGGCAATATTGTTCACATACTCCAGTTTCTTTCACTTGAAAGTCAAGTATGTTGTATAGTGGTTCCTTATTAGAAGACCAAAGACACATTCTTTCGAATGCGTCTTGGTCGAACACAAAAGCCTGAAATGGGAAAATATCGAAGCGGCTTTTAAGCAAATTCTTTCCCTAGGAAAGAATTTGCTTGGCCGCTTAGTTACTTTGCCATTTTTGGCACTGTAGTGTTGTCTCAGAGTTGGTATATTTAAGTAGGGGGGTGTGGGGGCGAATCCCCGCACTTAATGTAATGTTTAAAATGGTTTACCTTTACATGTGCGTATTGCACAAGGGGCGAACAGCAATTTTCCAAAAGGCAGTTTGCAAAGTTTGCAAACGCCGAATGGAAAAAGGTTCGAATGTGCATTGAGCGAATGCACAGTGAGATTCGTTCATTGCACATTATACATTCTGGGGCAGATTGCACTATAGTGGGGATCAGAAAATGGTTCATTTCCCCACTGTAGTGCGATCTCGGAGTTAGAATAATAAAGTAGGAGGGTGTGTGGGGCACAGCCCCCCACATAGGGGGTGCAGGGGGGCTTGCTCCTCTGCATTACACTTTATCTAATTTTTTTTCGACATTAATGTTCGAAAATCAGCGAATCGGCTTTTCAATTTGCTGATTTTCAAACATTTACAACTGTCGCTGTTTCAAGTTTCGTGGTTACGATTCGCTCATATGAGCAATCGCACCACTGTGTTTCTCTGTTATGAAGGTAAACCGTTTAAAATATTTTATTTATTTATTTTTTTTTGTTGGAACAACAATTTTTTTCCCTAGGAAAAACAATCGCTGTTCTGAAAGTTCGAAATTGTAAGCTTTCGCTTACATAGGGTCGATTAATCACTGTTTGCTTTTTTAAGCATTCGGTGATCTAATATAGACCCTTGTATATTTATTCTCTAACATCAACTACCAATGTAGATTTAGAATTTTTATGTGATTTCAGCTAGTTGATGATAGAGAATAATAGACGTTTGAGAGGATGATGGTTTAGGAACATGCTTCTATATGGATTTTGGATTGTGTGCTGGGTTGCACAGTAGTAAAAAGAAATTGATTTCACTTCTAAACTACAACACATTGAAAAGGGATTTATGTATCTGGGTTTTCAAGATACAAGGATAATACTTGACTTTCAAAGTGCAAGAAACTGGTGTATGTGAACAATATCACCGTTCACAGAATGCTGGAGGACTGTGGAAGTGCCTTGCTGTTTGGAGTTTAGCCATATACATTACAAGAATATTATTCTAGGATTATTAGTTATTACAAGATCTAGCAAGATGTGCCTATTGGATTCTTTGGTTTAGTGACTTCAGATTTAATTTGGGTAAGACTTCAGCTGGCAAGGAGTTCTGACATATCAATAGCTTTTGGTCCTAAGTAATTAAGGTTGAAGTCTCCAAGAATGACTAGTTTGCAGTTTTTGGAAACGTTGGCATATATTTGTTTGATGACGGTATTTAATTTTGTAGTGAGTCTGGTGGAGTTAGGTTTTGGTGATTTCCTGGAAATTTTAAAAAGATCCAGTTAAGATCTAATTTTGAATTACTGTTAGCTTCTGCAATAATAACAGACTTAATGTTGTCTTTGAAGAAAATTAGAGCTCCTCCCTCAGGTTTTATGCCTGGTTTGTAATCTTGTAAGCATGAATAGTTTGAAATGAGGTGATGAAGACTAGGAGTGTCAAGTTTTAGCCATGTTTCTGTAATGGCAGGAATATGTTTTAAGGAAAAAGGCATTGATTTGGTTGATTTGTGTAATGTACGGTATATGGCATCAGACTGTATTACCTCCTTGTTTTTTTTTTTTTTCTTTGCTATTAAGAGATTTACTTTACCTGTAAATTGAACTAGCCTGTATGCCTCCTTTTGCATTTATGGAATGTACCTCCATGTCTTTTTTGAAATTCCAGTTTTCATTGTATTTGTTACCTCTTCTTCAAATGATTTCCTGTTAACCATATTTGTCAGTGTATATATTACTATAATTTCATTCTTGTTATATATTCTCTTTGTACTTTTTTATGTTAACAGTTTTGTTGTGGAGCTTATCTCCCCGGGCCTCTACTGAAAATGGACATATATCCAGTTAGACTAGCCCAGTTAACAAATGTAAAATAAAATAAAATAAATAAATAAATAAATAAATTTTGTTCTTGATGCCTTAGGTATTAAAGAGGGAGCAGGTAATATGATGTTTTTTATTGGTTTGAGTTAAGGAATTATTGTTAAGTGGTCCTGAAAAGGGCTCATTGTTGCCTCTTAGCAGAAATATAAACATAATGGGACTGAACTTGAGCAGTGGTTTTGGAATGTATAGTTTTGGGGAGAATTGGGGTTTTCTATCAAAATTAGAAATAATGAGGTATTGAGACATGAATATATCTGATGTATGTGAGTTGGGTGTTTGCATTGGTGTGACGTGATGTGAATGCTTAATGGGGTATGTGAAGGTAATATATGTGTAGATATTAATGTAGTCCAATATATGGAGACAGTGGCAATCATGTAATTGCTGTGGATTTTTGTGTGAGGGTTGAAGGGAAATAATTGATATCAGCAGGACATTGTACATGTGTCAGTTATATGTATTCCTACTGTGAAGTTATGGTAGGAGAGGCTTGAAGGTATAGAGAATGTGGTATATGAAGCAGTAAAGCAATGTTCCTTTAAACTGTTTACTGTGTGGATAAAAATTGGTGGAGATCTTCCAGTATAACAATGCATGTTTGGGGAATTGGGGTAGAAGGAGAGCAAAGGAATGAGAGATGACTGCAGGGGGTGGAGCTAAATTTTGATTCTGTGTGAGGAGATTGGATAAGCAAAGTATGGAGGGAATGCTGCTGATAAGAGCAAAGGATGACAAACTAGGGAGGACGAGATTAAAGGCTGTGAAGAAAACAAGAGACTGTAAGTTTCTATGGTAGCTAAAAAGGGGGGGGGTCAAAAGATTATACTTAGTTATAAAGCCAATAAGAATGGTACAGAGTTATGAATGCAGATAATTTAGAGTATATACATTAGAATGAGCAGAAGATTATGGAAGATATCAAGTGCATCAGCAGCAGAAGTGTGACATGTAAGGAGTTAAATGAACAGTGAATTCAGTAAGAAAGGTTTGTTATGATGATGTAATTATCAGTGATTTCTAAGAAGAAAGAGTTGATGGGAATATGGATGGGCCTGAAAAAGAGTGAATCTGAGGATGCCTATAAAAGGAGATCAGAGATACAGGTGATATGTAACTAGTGATTTGCCTGGCAAAATATTTGTGTTTTTAAATATTTATACACATACATATTTTTTTTACTTTTTTAGTATTTCTGCATTTCTCAATATCATATATTGTACTACCCAATCAGGTAATAAACAAATAGCTAATAAGCAACAAATGTCAATTTTAAGCAATAGTCTTGTTGCATGATTTACACAGAAATACAGCTGGCAGAAAGTTAAAACAGTAGGAATTTTTGACAGATCGAATTAAAGGTGTATATTCTTCATATATAATTGGTCATGTATTATTTTGAGATGTACTGTTGAGATGAACATTAAAATCATCAAATTACTAAGTGTATGGCTTGCATGTTTTTAGATAGTTTATGTGGGAATATGCAAAGGCTTTCAGAGGAGTGAGTATGAGGATGCCTATAAAAGGATAAGGAAGATGTAGGTGACAGTTAATTACTGATTTAATTATAAATTTGGTGAAATATTTTTAGGATTTAGAGATATTACATATATTGTTAAAGCAAATGCAAGAAGTTATTATTACTACTACATGTAAGTATTTATTTTATTCTTTGCATAAAAGTTTAGATTTGTTTTGTTTTGAAGAGAATTTATTTTTGGTATACTAGAAACAGAATATAACTATACAAAAAAGGCCATAGGTCACTGCATAGTTTCTATGGCCAAAGTCCAAACATAGCAATCTGTAAATGGGAAAGAAATCTGGATTAAGCTAAAGCCAAATGTGCTTTCTGTGCTGGAACTGCCTCCAGGAAGGCATCAACATGCTGAGAGTTTCAGCCATGTGGATAAGCACTGCTGTCTCCACCATGTTGTTATATTGAACAATACCAAAAAGTTAAATTACCTTTCATCTCCATGGTACAGGCATTGAGGGTGAGGGATTCATTAGACACCAAGGATTAATCTAAATGTAACTGCCTTAATGGCAATGACAGTAGTATGGGGATCTGGCAGTGGGGGATTCACTACACACTGGGGAATATTCTAAATTTAAGTGACTTAATAGCACCATCAGCAAGACATAAATCAGGAATAGGGGGAATTCACTAAACACTAAAGATTGTTCTAGATGTAAGTGCCTTAATGACACTAACAGCAGTACAGGGATTAGGGATGGGGGATTCACTAGACATTAGGGAATTATATTTAAATACTATAATGACACTTACAGAAATGCAAGGATTGTGGATGGGGGAATTCACTAGCTACCAAGGCAGTACCATAATGGTACTTACAGATACAGTGATCGGGGGTGGGGAGATACACTAGCCACCAGGGCATACTAGATATATGCCATAATGGCACTTAAATTATTAACTCACTACAGCTGAGTGACGTCTCCAGGTGTTTCAGCAAGTATATCCCACTGGCATTTCTAGGCATCAAATATTTCTTGTTCATATTTTCATGAATAATTCCAAAGCCATTGTACATACATGGTATTAAAATATTTCGTCTTAAAGCTTACACAATGGCAAATATAATTGTAGTGGTATTCGACTGCTGTCTAGTACAGGCAAATAAATATTAATTTTTGTTTGTATAATATTTATTTAGATTTTCATAAACTTCATGCTTTTTTTAAATATCTAAGCAACCATATAGCACAAACAGAACTGCTTAGCCTCATATGAAAGCTGTTTACTGTAACATAAAATCCAATTTATGACTTAGAACCTGAAGAATACCATCATTTTAAAAACAGTTTGTGCAAAAGAGTTTGGTATTTATACGTCTTTAGTAATCTTTATGGTTCCAATGATATGAACATTTCTTTGAAATGTGAAAATATAATTTGAATCTATCAAGAAACTTAAACTCTGCCCATTAAAAGTTGTGGTGCAAGCTTTTATAGCTCCAGCTGGGTAGAGTTAAGGGGATGGGAGATCCAAGGAAGGGCAGACAGGTCAGGGACAGGTATGAGGACTGTGGTGTATGCATGCATTTGTATGTTTGTGTATTTATGTGAGTGGACAAGTCACTGGGGAAGATGCCACTGCCTACATGAACAGCAGTTTACTGAGACATGCAAATTAGCAGATAACCTCAATACTGTTAACATGTCTCTGAATTACAAATTAGCATGTTATGGGCCTTTTCCAGTTCATGCTAGACCCTTTAATGAATCCCTGTGTTGTGTGTGTGTGTGTGTGTGTGTGTGTGTGTGTGTGTGTGTGTGTATATATATATATATATATATATATATATATATATATATATATATATATATACATACATACATACACACACACACACACACACACACACACACACACACACACACACACACACACACAAGACAGGGTAACTAGCCTATATCTATAGATCAATGTCTAGTATCAGTATCCTCTATGTGTGAATGCATTATAAAGCCATTGCCATTTATTATATATTTGTCAAATCAATATATTCAAATAATCTCTTTAAAACAGCACAAATTTTAGATTATAAAGAGCCATGGACAAGGGTAAGGTGGTCCACACAGCCTATCTAGACCTTGCCAAGGCCTTTGATACCATCCCCCACTCTGGAATCATAGATAAACTTACTAAGTTGGGCATTAATCCCTATGTCACCCAATGGGTTGCTAAATGGCTTACTGATATAACCCACACTGTAAAAGTAGCCGACTCCAAATCCAGCTCCAGACAAGTGATAAGTGGAGTACCTCAGGGTTCAGTCCTGGGGCCGCTCTTGTTTGGCATCTACTTCTCTGAAGTACAGGTCAACACTAAGGGACTCTGGCTAACAAAGTTTGCAGATGACTGCAAACTGGGAGCCATTATTGAATCCCCAAATGATGTGGATACTCTACAAAAGGGCCTTACAGAAACAGATGCTTGGTGCCAGAGCCATGGGCTCAAGCTCAATGCCAAGAAATGTATTGTTATCCCCTTTGGGAAAAACATGTATCCATGAATTACCATATAGGTGGCAGTACACTAAACACAGAAAGTGTGATAAGAGACTTAGGGACACAGGTGGACAGTGGTCTCACCTTCGATAACCACATCGCCACAACAGTCAGGAAATCCTTCTATGTGGCACACCTCATCACGAAGGGCTTTTCATCCAGAAAAAGGAGGTCATTGTCCCACTGTACTCATCCCTCATTAGACCCATTATAGAATACAACGCCCCATTTGGTATGTACCTCTCAAGACATCTGCAACAACTGGAAAGGCCTCAGAAATACCTCACTAAAAGAATCACAGGCCTAAAGCAGATGCCCTATGCTGACCGCCTTAAAAACTCCAGCTATACTCTGTTGCATATCGTCTACTCAGAGGCGATCTCTGCTTAACATACAAGGCCATGTCAAACCCAGAGCTGTTGGACATGCTACACTTAAAGAAATCCCAATCCCTCAGAGCTACACGCTCCAGGGATCTAAACCTTGTCATCACAATAAACAAAACATGCTGGAGGGATAGGTTCCTGACCCAGAGACTCCCCAGACTCTGGAATAGATTGCCCATACATGTCAAGCAGAGTGCCTCTTTGGACCTCTTCAAGAGGAACCTTGACGATTGGATGGGAGAAAGGAAATTCACCCCAGGGATCACGTCAGTCGCCCTGCTAGACAGGGGTCCAGGAAAGTAAATAATGTGGGAAGAAATAGCCAGGGAATTGTTATGGCTAGGCTTGTGTAGGCCCTAGGGCTGATAGCCTAGTACCAACCTGTGAACCTATGAACCTATAATTATAGCTTGTGTAATATCAGGTTTTCAGGAAACTGAAATGTAAATAATTATACAATAGTGAGAGAAAACAGACAAAGAAAAAAATCCTATATGGCTTTCTCAAGATCTTGAGAAAGCAGTAATTAAATGAAAATAAGGAGTGTATCTTATTTTTAAAAAGTTTTTAATTTTTCATTTTTAATTCTCTGGTCTGAACTTCTCTTCAAAATCTTGAATCACTTGAATAATAAAAACAATTCCTGAAGCCTTTACAAGCAGTTCAAAATTTCTAACCCTGTGAATTTTCTACTAGGGAATTGCACCATTTCAGTTTTTTTTCCTGCGGTTTGTTCCAAAGCTGGAGAATGCAGTGGGGTATTCAGTAACAGGTCAGACCAGTGAGGTATAAAATGTTAAAATAATATCCCCAGTGTACATAGGAAAAGATGAACACCAGAATTTGCTTGTCTGACTTTGATAGATCAAAGTAGTCATTGTATACCTTTCTCCCTAAATCTTTAGTTATGGTTAATTTTTATGATATTGACTGCTTATTTTGTTATATTATTTATGCTGTTTTACCAGCTAAAATATACTAATACTAAAAAGTCAGGTAATTGTTACCGTACCAGCTGATCATTTTTTGCACACCATTTTGGAAACTTTGGCATCTTTTACTAAAATAATTATGTGTCTCATTTTGCCATCATGAACATATTTTGATATCCAGAATCCATTCCCAGTTTTATATTCAAGAAGAATAGTCCAATAAGAGGACTCCCTATTATAGAGTCCTATGGGATTACACAGATAACAACAATTAGTATAGATAGATAATTAACCATCTTAATTTGTTGTGTGGTGTTGTTTAATCGGGGTTTTATCCATTGAATTACATTTAGATTGATCAGTAATGGTTTCAATTTGTCAGTTATTACATTATGTGGAACGATGCTAACTGCTTTAGTATTATCAAAGTAAGCAACATGCAACACACACGCTACCATTACCTCTTCAAAAATGTCCAAAAAAATTGAAAAGACAATATCTCTCATTAATAAACCCTTACTGTTCCACATGAAACAAAATATGTATTGTATGTAATATAGTTGATTAATATTAAGACATGTTTAGTTGATGTTGAGATGCTTTTCCAGTCATTTTTGGGGTAATTAAATTCCCCCACTTGGATTTAATATGTATTGATTTTTTACTGTATGGAATTTAGTCTGGAAATCATCACAATCTATACAGGCTACAAATGGTGCATTGTAGGTTTCTGTGACAGTTCATTCAATATGATCAGTGTTTATCATATAATATTTGTCAGTTTCAGTAAACTAATGTGTGCCACACTTGACTTTGATGTTAGAAGAACAGAAGGCTGGGGGTTTATTCTCACAGCAGGTAATGGGATTAATTTTCAAATTGCAGTGTGGTACAGTACAAATAGGGTGCAATATTCTTGAGTGTGCTGTCTTTCAGATGAGACATTAAACCAAAGTTCCATCTGCCTGAATTGGTGGTAGTGGTGGTGGATGTAAACATTTCCACTGTATTTATTAATAAAAGGAACAGAGGTTGCTTTATTTACATTATTAACAAGGTTTACAATTGATAATTACTTGCTACCCCTTTTTACTTTTCTAACATTCTTCACTCTTTTTGTTTTCAGTAGTCATTAATAAAAAATACAAATCATGACTTATTACAAGTACATGCTTTCCTTAGCTCATCAAATCAACATTTTTCTTCCCCAATTCATCCTTTTATCCACTGCACTACTCCTTTCACTGCCATCCTTTACTTCCTTTTAAACAATCGTCATCTTCACTACTCGTATGTAACAAGCCTTCACATCTTCTTTTTCATAACAACTATGTTACAACAAAAAATATCTTATTCCATTCTTCCACTTGATGTCATTTCCCTTTTGTAAAAATGACTCCAAAAATATGTATTATTTTACTCTCCAAGAAAAAAAAATGTTTTAATGTTCTTCATCACTGCATGCCTTATACGTTCTTTTTTCCATCACTTTATATTACATTTTAGAGGTAATTTAGGCAAAACAATCCTCCACAATAAATCACTCACTTCATGAACATTTTCAAATCTTTTTCTTCTTTCTATTATAGCATTTCTTTCTTCATACCATTTCTACTACAATCACATTTATTAGTTTCCATTTTCCATAATTTTAACTTACTGAATGCCCAAGTATTTCACAATCTCCATTTTCCCATTCACATTTATTACATTAAAATATGGTTTGTTTTGCACATCAGTTCTAATACACACCTCTTATCCCATTCTCCAAACATTCCTTTCATCAGATACCATTCTCACTTCAGGCACAGTATCACCTTCAGACTAATAAAAAACAAGACTTGATTTCTATTCTATCAGTGTCAAACATTCTGAACTAAACATGTAATTTTTTTTAGCTGTATTCCTAATTTCAAAAAATATATAGTTTTTCCAATGTGCAGTCATTTCCCCCACTTCAATCATAAACTTTTCTAACTGTCTCTGTGGCACAAGGCATAAGTGCACTGACTTTAGAAACAAAACACTGGTGCTTGAGTGTTCAAATCCAGATAGCACTTATTTACCCCCATTCCCCCCAATAGTCCAAAGGAAATATCACATAACACAATCCCCCAACCATTAGTAGGGAACAGGTCATCAATGCACTTTTCAAAGCTAAAAGCACTACATTGATGGACCCCAATAACATCCAGGGATATTTAATAAATTGCATGAAACATGACCTATCTGTACACGTGAATCATTTTTCAACTGAAGCCTTCAGTCAAGTTATTATTTGCCCAGTGAATGGAAGATGGCTACAGTCATTCCCCTGCACAAAGGAGGTCCGGCCACTGAGCCAACTAACTACAGGCCCATAAGTCTTACCAGCCACATATGTAAGGACATGGAAAGAATCGTCATGGATATGATAAATGAGAACATAGGTAAGCTACAAATGCTGGACCCAGCACTGTTCAGCTTTGTTAAAGGAAGGTTATGCCTATTAAATCTGATGGACTTTTTTGAGAGGGTCACCAAAGCATTGGATCAAGGTAAGACTGTACACACAGCTAGACTGTACATACAGCTTATCTCAACCTGGCCAAGGCTTTTCATACAGTGCCCTGCTCAAGTATTATAGACAAGCTCACTAATTTAGGTACAGTATAAACCCTTTTATCACTTGATGGATAGCCAGCTGGCTCACTGATAGGACCCAGGAGGTCAAAATAGGTGCGAACACCAACTCCAAGAGGCCAGTCACTAATGGAGTCCCCCCCCCCAGGGCTCAGTACTGTGCCCTCTCCTTTTTTGTCATATATTTCTCTGAAACAGAAGCAAATGCTGAAGGTTTATGGCTGACTAAGTTTGCAGATGTTTGCAAGATGTGGGTTTTCATCGATTCCCCTCCAGACACTAGTTCTATCTCTGACTAACAAATGGTGCCAAAGCCAAGGTGTTAAACTCAATGCTAACTAATGCATAATTGTACCCTTTGGGAAGTAGACCATCCCAGCTAATTATCATGTTGATAATAAACTCCTAAGAGTTGACCCAGTGGTCAGGTATCTGGGTACACATGTAGACAGTAGCTTTACCTTCAACCAACATGTGGCCACAGTAGTGAGGAAATCTTTTTAGGTTGTGCAACTTATAAGTAAGGGCATGACATCTAGGTCCAAAGAGGTCATTATCCCTCTCTACTCTGCCCTTATCAGACCAGTCATAGAGTACAATGCTCCCTTTGATATGTACCTGATCAGACATATGCAGCAACTAGAGTGAGGTCAGAGGTTCTACCTTAAAGCCATTTCCCTCTACTCAGTCTTCTATAGATTGCTTAGGGGTGATCTATGACTGTCTTACAAGGTATCTGCAAACCCCACACTTATGATTCTCCTACAGAAATACAAGGTCTAGAGACCTGAGTTTTGTTTGTGACTTAAACAGACCAGATATGTGTCCCAGAGACTGCCACTCCTATGGAACAGGCTTCCCATCCATTTGAAACTGAGTTCATCTATTAGTCAGTTTAAATACAGCCTAGACCAGTGGATGGGGAATAGGAAATTTAGACTGGGCCTGACACCCATGTGCCTTATGAACAGTGGCAGCTTATAAATGTCTGTCTCTCAATGTCCTAATTGAAGATAGGACATTGTTATTTTTTCAGGAAAACTTTGCTAGACTTAGAACAGTGTATGAATCTATCAAACAAGTTAGAAGTCAGAAAAGATCTCTGTTCCCAAATGTACTTTCAATCTCAGTTGTAAAATAATACAGTCAGTAACATCATATCTGCCAATATTCTCCTTATTTTGCACTCTAATTTTAACACTAGTCATTTCTTCACATATTGTTGCCCTTCTTCACATTTTCTCTATTCTTTCTTTGCCTAATTGTTTCCTTTTTGAACAGCATCCACAAATAATTACTTCTTAATTGACATCACGTTTTCACCCTATTGCAAGCACATAACCTTAAAATTAGTTTCTCCACTTGCTGAGGATACAACATTTGTTACTCCTTCTGATTCTCCCTGACATATTGTGATTTACTAGGCTAACGACTATTCAGGCTTTTACAAGTCTAGCTGCGTACCCCAAATCATTTGGGTCCCAAGTATCACGGGCTTCTATATGGGGGTTGGGCATGTTAGTAAGGAGATGGCTAAGGATTTGTAGGGGGAGTTAGTTAGGGTAACACTTTTCTTATTGAGAGTATCTGTCCATAAGGGACATGGGGGTCAGACCTGGGGTAAATTTATGATTTCCCATCCACTTGTCAAGGTTTTATATGAATATGGTCAGGGATTAACTCTGTTGATGCGGAGCCCATTCCCTAGTGTGGGGATCCTTTGGGATGCATATCTGTCTTTCTGGCATGTCACGTTTATGTCACTAGTGAAGTTCAGATCCCTGAATCAAATGTTTCTGATACTGTTTTTTTTTTTGTTTTGTTTTTTTTTATGTGTAACAGATCCATCGAGGCTGGGTCTGAGGAAGCCCTGTTTGCCTGATTAAAGATTTTGCCTGATTAAAGATCTCAGCAGCCTGTAGGAGATTGAATACAGAGACAGAGACAGAGCCTTTAGCTGCTCAGTGTAGGACAGAGTATTCATGCACTGAATTCTCCTGGAGAGAAATCTTTGTGCACATTCCATGTTGTAAGTATCTGGTTAAATAAATAACAAAGGGGCATTGTATTCAATGACAGGTCTGATAATAGCCAAGTGGAGTGCTACTATAACTTCCTTGGACCTGGATGCCATACCATAACCTATAATTTGGGTGACATAGAATGATTTTCCTATTATCTTAGCTACATGTTAGTCAAAGGCCAAATTGCTCTCTAAATATTTTTCCAGATCTCTTACTACTGAGTCAACTGTTGGGGGTGTTTTATTGATAGAGTCATTAACTTGGGCTGACAGTTTCCCCGAAGGTCATTATAATGCATTTTTTGGCATTGAGTTTTAGGCCATGACTTTGGCACCAGTCATTTGTCTGTGTTAAACTCACTTGCAAGATGTTGATGTTCTGGGGGAATCTATAATAGCTCCTAATTTACAGTCATCTGCAAACTTTGTGAGCCAGAGGCCTTGAACATTAGCCTTGACTTCTAAGAAGTAGATGCCAAACAGTAGAAGGCCCAGCACAGAGCCCAGTGGTACTCAGCTGGTGACCAGTCTCTTGGTGGAGGTGGTCTCACTGATCCTGACTTCTTGCATCCTGTCTGCAAGCCAGCTAGCAATCTAGTGAGTTATGAAAGGATTTGTGCCTAGCTCAGAGACCTTGTCAGTGATGTCTGAGTGGAGTATTGTATTGAATGTCTTAGCCGGGTCAAGATATGCAAAATGCACTGTTTTACCCTTGTGCATTGCCTTGGTGACCCTTTTATCATAATGTACAAGGTGTGCAGGCAAGTCCTCCCCCTTAACAAAGCCAAATTGGGATGGGTCCAGTGTCTGTAGGTTGTTAATGTCCTTGTTTATCATTTCCATAATAATTCATTCCATAGACTTGCATATTAGGCTTGTTAGACTGATGGATCACTTCCTTCCTGAAGTAGCTGCCCTCCAACACCACACAGCAGCATCAAAGAGCAGGGGAATCTCTCAGTGTTGTTATCAAATTTATCCAGATCAGTATGAAACTCATTTCAGATCTGCTTTGAAAATAGGGCATCAACCTTGTGTGACTTACCTGTTCAACAAAGAGTAAGTAAACAAATAAGTATTTCTGATATTTCTTATTGTATGAGTAATTTCTAGTCATCCACTGTTGTGATTAATGACATGATTTCAAGTGTAATACCAGAAAATCTAATTTAATGAAGGATCCTGGTAATTAGTCAACTATTTAATTATTCATTTGAGCTCTGATCAAAGCACTCCAAAAATGTGTGGCTCAGAGGCATGGTCTTTTTTGCAATGCAATCTGTAATTGTTGTGTGAAATATAAATGTATGTAAATATTTTTTGTATAATCAGACCAGTCATGCTATGATGAATAAAGGCAACAACCACACAAAATGTGAAATGAATTTTAATTAATGCTGTTAACAAGTTGATTTTTGATCATTAGGTATATGCAATTGACTAGCTGTCATTGACAAAAAGAAAAAAAGAATGCCATAGGTTTAAATCACAACCACAAACAGTTCCTTTCAATGAGTATTATATACTCTAATAATTTCATGAAATTATTGTTTCTGTCATTTCTTTTCCAGAAAGGAGCAGCCAGCAATACTGCAACAAATAGTGTTATAAACTGCAATGAAAATTTATGTTTAACTATACATGTATAATTAGATCCAGTTATTAAAATGTTCAGTATACTTCAGAAATTCATGATTCCTATTTAAACAAAAAAATGGAGGAAGTACTATGTTTTTGCAATCCACATACCAAGAAATACAATCCAGTTATTAAAATGATATAAAGAGATGAAGAAAATTAGTCACATGCTTTATTTTGCTGACTATTTTTAATTTGTTAGCTATGACTTTTTAATAAAATATAACTGTGAAGCAGGCATATTAAAACAAGCATAAATAAATAAAAAATAAGAATAAAAACACAATTTGAATGATCTAACAGGAAACATTGAGCCACTAAATTATTTTGTTCATTTTCACTACTTAACTGTCTCCTAAACTGTTTCCAAGAACTGTAGACTTCTTCAGAGCATTGCCAATGCACTTGAGGGGTGTGGGGGGGGCATGAGCATGATGCACAAAATCAAGTCAGGGAAGTATCCAGGTGGCATCCTGAATGAGGACAGAGAGAGAGAGAGAGAGAGAGTGCACAGGTAACAGATTCAAGGGACTACTTCCTAAATTTTCACAGAGCTGTTTAAAGACTCAGGGAAAAGAATACCAAAAATCGATGGTGTAGAATGACTACAGGGCATTCAAGAAGACAGGTGGAGAAAGTATAACAGGGGCAGTGGGGAAAATAATGTTAAAAACAGTTATAGAGCAGAACACATGATATTATTATGTCTTTCTGCAAATATAATACAAGGTATTTGCGACAGAGGCTTGGCAGGAAGCACGCTCATCTTTGAAGCTTGAATGACCTGAAGGTGAGGGGATCCTATCTCCACACCAACTGTTTGGATTACTTTTCCACTACAAACACTGTAGTTCAGTTTTAGTGGAGTGCTTCATACCTGGGATACTATTCTTCAGATGATATGTTAAACCAAGGTCTCTTTGGTATGATTTGGTGGCGACAGGTGGATACTACAGATTACGTGGTATTTATCAACAGCAGTAAAAGCACGTTTATTGAGACATGCCGAAAAATTAGTACAGCAAAGCAGGCTTGCACATTGCAAATTTATAGATTGTTCTTTACAAACTGAAATATTTAACCACAAATGCTACAAAAAGCATATCTTATCCATACTCTTTATAGTGATATATAAAAATAAATAGTTTTTTCATTTACAGATGTAAGCCAATATAGCCATAACATAGCTTATAACTAGTTAAACCCAAAAAGCTAAAATTCACATTACTTTCCTTGAAATGCGTTTTTGCCAAAATGTTCATAAGCTTTTAAGTGATAACTATGTGTTCCCCACTTTCCTAAATGCATAGAACATTTTAGAATTTAAAGAAATATGTCAGTCTACAGACTACCATTCTAGCAACAAAAATTGTTTTGCTAAGCCCTTTTTATGCCATTAATTTAATTGCAGCTTCACGTTACTGAATTCTAAATGCTAGCTCCTTATTTTCTTTCCTAAACCTTTAAGTTACACAGCCTCACATTGTCTAAGCACATTTTTTCACACTCAGAGTCCAATATTGAAGAATATTTTCATAGTTAAAAATTAAGGATGTTTTCAATTTTTAGGGATTGCTTATTTATGTTTTTGCATAAACAAATCAATAAACCTAGGAGCATAAAACCGAATAGCCTGTGCAATACTAAAACATTGCTGACCTGTTGGTAATATGATTTCTCTTTTAACGGAATTTAGTCTATTTTGTCCACACAACACCAAAGATAATATGTATTAATTGAGCATCTAAATGGTCATGTAATACTTAAACACTTTTATGATACATCCCTAAACCTAAAAGGTCAAAAAAAATAGTGTATCTCCAAGCTGGTGCTAACCTCACTCTCAATACCTTTAGGACCTTAGTGTTGGGAAATAATCTCCTTTTGATACTGAAGTACACAGATCTCAGCAGGCTAGTAAATACAGAAGAGCTAAGCAAATAGTCTAGCATTACTTAGTCCCATGCCAAAACAACAAATCTTCCCATTCTTCTCAAACAATCTGGCTTTATTCATCTCAGATAAGCACTTTTATGCAGAGACGTTTAAATATATACACTTTGTAATATAGTCTTAGGGTGAAGGACATTTCACAGTAGCCAAGTGGAGCGGATGTTGCCTGGACTTGACTGGATCCAGTTTCAGTAGCAGAACAGAGGTGGATAATAGCAGACCCAGAACTAGATGAAAGAAACATGTGGATTGCTACTGAGAATCTGTAAGGTGGAAAACACGATAAGGACAGCTGCAAAGCTTCCTACTACTTTAGCAAAAGAGGAGAAGGGCATGCAAAATATCCTTCTACATTAAAAATACAGGATAATGTCCTATAGAGCTTGAGACTGAGGTTAGCACCAGCTTGGCAATATACCCGTTTGTTGATGTTTTATAGTTATTTCTGTTTAACAGCTCCATCAGATGTGTTAAATAGGTAGGTGTATACAGGTGTTACCTGACATGGAGCTGTTGATGTGTGTAAACCTAAACCTAAGAGATAAGATTCTGTTAAAAGTATATTAAGGTATATGATTCTGTAAATCTACCAATATTATAAAACAAAACCTCAAAGTCATTTCCAGAGAAATGAATGCCAAAAAGAGTAGAATCTGTTCCAAAATCCTAACACTTATCCTTACTCTCAGCTAAACCAAACCACCCAATTTTTCACCAAAACATACAAAAACGTTGTTCTTTAGTGCATAAAATTATATCTTATGCTTAAGATATAATGCTAGCCCCTACTTTATATTTCATGATCCACTGTTTGCATAACTCCTTTAATACTTTTATTAGTGAAGTTGTGCTAAGACAGAAGACCAAAAATGAGTGAATTTATGGAATAGCATTTCTTCACTCTGCTGCTCATCTTAACAATCAGTCCTGTATAACCATTTATCACTGGCCAAAGGCAAGAATGGCAATAAAAATGTTATGAAATCACAATGCTAAATGTTGATTTTTAAGTTGGCGTCAGCTCATGCTACCAGTTTAATCACAGAAATACTTAGAGAAACAAATCCCCTGTTTTTCCATTAATCTTACATGTTTTCAGCACATTTGGAGACCATAAAATTATAATACAATAGTATTAGCCTGATATATATATATATATATATATATATATATATATATATATATATAGACTCAAGCACGTGCAGCATATGCACACATGCATACATATATATATGTATATATTGCCATATATATATATGTATATATAACTGTATGAATTGTTTACTACTGGATATGAAATGTGAATTGCTTGTTGTATTGCATAGGTGTGTCTCTGGCAAAGAGAGATAGCCCATTCCAGCTGTGTTATGTAAGAGCAATAGTTGAATGGTTCAAATCCAGAGCTGTCTAATTTTTAACATTTGTTTCCCCTTTTGTTTCTGTTGTTGTATTTTTACTTTCTTCTTTTTTATTTTGCATTTAGCATGTGTGTGGTATGTGGCATGGTGCAAACATGCTATACTGCTTAAGGAAAAAGTGAAAAATGTAGTTTCAGTTGCATTATAGAGCATATATATGTTAGAGCCATTGTGTGGCACTCATGGTAGTGACTGTGGAAATTCCACCTGTTAGCTGACTGTCTCTGTGGCACAAGGTGTAAATACTGTGAGATAAAAAGAGAACAAAAGTAAAGTAGGGTTCAAGTCCCCCATGACTATTTTTAGTGGAAGGTGTTATAAAATGAGTACTTACACAACTAGTACACATTTGCTATTGCCTTTTCCATTTGCACGTTGCCTACCTGAGTGCAAACATGGTTCACTGCTTAAGGAAAAAAGTGAAACATTTAATTTGGGTTGCTTTCCTCTGTGCAAACAGGCTCAGTGGCACTGCATGGCCATCAGCACTCTGGACAGTACTGAGTGTGGAAAATACACCTCCTGCCTAGCTTTCCCTGTGGCACCAGGAGTAAGTGCATTGAGTTCATAGTCACAACACAGGTGAGCCAGGGTTCACATTCAGCAAGTTCTGCTCTTTAGTAAAGGTGTCACACTGTCATTGCTCCCAAAACTTGGATTCTAAAGGTAATACTAAATAATAGCTATGTATGTGCATAATTTTGTAGGTATCATAGCTCATTAATGACTGACGTATGACCCCCAGTTGATTATGTGTGTAACTCATTTAGTATGACAGTGATGATTATATAATAAAAATGCAATTTCATATCTCTGATGGACACAGTAGTTTACTTAATAGTCATCTACACCCCTAACAGAACCCAATTATAACTCTAAAACAGAATGTATTGTGATGTATGTATAGTAACTTCAAACTCTATTACTATAGTCATGCAAGTATATCCATGTCCAATATATTTTTTGACATCAGTCCTGCATCACAGCTGAGAACGCATAAGTCAGGACCTTTTAATGTCACACATATACAGGACTAATTGAAGGATATCACCGGTCACTCTTTAAGCTGTATATCTTTAATGATTATGGTTGATAAACACTTTTTCTGTGGCAATGAGGAATAATCATCTGGGTGTCAATTTATGCATTCCCTTTTATGTATCCCACCTTGTACAAATTACTTTGAATAGTGTGTAAGTCCCAAAAATATGTGCCAAGTTATCCCATTGATCCTAGATCTATAACTAGGATAATAATAAATGGATATTTATTGTAATAAAGAATGAATGTGACATATCATGGTTCTAATCATCTTTTTTGTTTTATCTCACCCCAATGCTTATCTGTCTCTCTCTCTCTCTCTCGCTCTCTTTTTTGGGGGGTGGGTTACCTGGAATCACACCATTCTGATGTCATACCTTTCTGCTAACTCAGCAGAGGAAGGTAGGCCAACTGCTATGACTCAGCCAGCCAACCCTCCTCCAGCTGTCACATCAAGACCCAGCACCTCTGGGATACAGCCTGGCACTACTGCCTCCACAACCCCTACCCTACCTGGTCCATCCTCATCAGGTAGCACTTCCTTGACTGATGGTGCAGCGGTATCTTCCAGGAGTACTGGTGGAGACGATGATTATGTCACCCACCAGGAACTGCCAGGGATGCTGCAAGAGCTAATAGAGAGTGGTCTTGGAGCCCGCATTAGAGTAGTGGAGAAGTTGTTCCTACAAATAGAAAAGAGAGTCTCACATCAAGCAATCTCACAGGCAACTGAGGAAGGAAACAGTAATAACAGTTCTGAGGGAAAGAAATAGATTCTCACTGTTCCCATGCTTGACAGGCATGTGCCTTCAATGTCCCCTACCTATGCCAAATCATGGTGTTTCATAACTGTTTTGTGTCCATCCTCATCCATGTGCTTGTCTTGTATGTCCTGTTTATCTGCACCTGCTTTCTGACCTTCCCTACCTGTCAGACCATCATATTCCTAGGTCACTTCCCCAGCATTCCTCTCTTTTTGAAACAAAAAAAATGGGCACTTGATTCAATAAGTTATTAGTGCTCCTGTAGTGTGCAAGATTTCAAAAGCTGCTGTAGGATTCCCTTGTGTCATGTTCAGGGGATTATCAGATGTATAAATGTAAGTTTACATCTTGTCAAGGCTTATAACCCAGTAGTACGGATGCCCTTAAGGACTATTTTCAAAGGTCTCTTTCCTGTGTATCTGTTGCCTATCCATCTGTCTACCCTTTATCCTACATAAGTATGATAAGTCTGCCTATCAACTAAACTATAAGGTGGACCACAGTTGACATAACTGTCAACAATCAATTCCCACGTGGCACCGTTATATTTCAGATGTCCTATATCATCTTCAAACAAATGTATATGACTTCATTGATTATTGTCACTCTATAGGACAGATTCAATAACATCTACACTAGTGTACACTAAGTATACACAAGCTGTATTCAAGAACTTCCTGACCACATGTTTCCACTTTTTAGTCACTCAGAAAGATTACACTAGGTGCACATGTTGTCTACACTTTATGGTAACTTTTATGAATCCCCGTCTGTATTTAAAGCTGCAAGAAAATCAGTAAGAAAACTAAAATTAGGAGGAAGAAGATGTGTGTTATGCTTGTGTACTCTGTTCACTCAGAACTTACTGTACACTTGGTGTAGGCATTAATGAATCCCAGGGTATAGCTGTACAGTTAATTAACTTGACTTGCAGTGAGGCCTGCAAAAGAGCTACTAGTTTTAGAAGTGTAGTGAGGTAGACATTATTGATACAATTTGGGGAAGACACTTACTTGTACCACTTATGTTTTCCCTCACCTTTAAAAAAAAACTACTAACCATCCTTTTACACTTATTATCTCTCTACCACAAACCTCAACCTTACCTCACCCTAAGGGAAAAAAACTCCTTTTTATATACCAAACTGTAGAAATATATATTAGCACTTCTTGAATGATGTACCTATAATTATAACTGTGTTTTTTTCCTGTATACCAAACTGCAGAAATGAGTATTAGCTCTTTTTCCAGAAAGATGTACCTATGATTATAACTGTGTTTTTTCCCTGTGCTGTTCTGCAGATCACTCAACTTTGTAACCTTTTATTGTAATTATCACAATATAAGTTAACATGTTAAGTATACTATAAATCTTTCTTTCTATGTGGAGCTTTTCTCCCCAGGCCTCCACTGAAAAAGGGTGGCCACCCAGTCGGACTTTCCCAGTAAACAAATGTAAAATTAATAAAATAAATAAATTTACTGTAGTCATTGATAGTCACATTTGCAGTCCTGATTATATTTACTCAACTAATGACATCCTGACACCATTTGTAAAAAAAAAAAAAAAAAAAAGAATTATTTGGTTTTGAACCCTGGCTTATCTGTGCTCTGACCAAGACCTCACTCCTCTTACACCCTGTGCCACAGAGAAAGCTAGATGGTATGTGTGTTTTACACACTCAGTACTGTCCTGAATTTTGACAGCCACACATCACCACTAAGCATGTTTGCTTGAAGGAAGGTGTACTACATTCAAATTTTCACTGTTTTCCTTAAGCAGAGAACAGTGTTTGCTCATGCTTAACATTGCAGAAATGGGAAAGGCAAGGGAAATAGTTATGTAATAAAACTTTGGCCACAATATTTCAGATATAGTGTACAACATGCACATCAGACTAGCTGCCGGTATTTTCTCCCATAACGTGTCTTGCAAGCCTAACACATGAAACATTAACAACAAACAGATGCATTTTGCAGTTGACTCCAGTCAGATCAGTTACTGTATGTCCCAGTTTGTGCACAGTTTGGCAATGAGCACAAGTGAGCACTGCTACTTCACAAGTCCAAGTTGAATTCCTTAAATTCGAATACTTTGCCATCATCCTCCCAAATCAGCTTCTCGGTGAAGCACTTTGTAAAGAGGTGTATAGCATGACTAATTCTGCTTATTGGGCTGTAGTCCACCAAGACAGGGAAATGCATTCATTAGCACAGGAGTATGGCAGTGAAGTGTGCTTGACTGAACACATACTTTCTGCTATTCATTTGTGACCTGCAGCAATGCACTTGCAGATGATATGTTATTACTTGGGCTATTGTCAAACAGACTCCAGAACTGCACTGTTACATTTGTTATGGGTTTGTAGTGATAGTGGACATTGGTCATGCATGATCATATCTTATTGATATTGTCAGTAACTTGTATTAGTGTGGAGGTACCATCATCTGAATATGAAAACACATAACTCCATCACTGCACTACTGGTGTTTTTCAAGTGCATCTGTGTGTTATTCTGATCTACACAACATCCTGAAAAAGTGGTGCATGTCTGTTTCATTCCTGCAATTTGCATTCATGACAGCTTATTTCACCTAGGTTGCCAGGATGTATAAGTACTTTTGGAAATTGTGCTCTCACATTCATATCATAAATCCTGGCTTTGCACCCAAGTCTGATAGCAGTATGTGTTACCTGCAGAACTATAATGCTATCATCCTCTATAAAGTGCACTCTGACACTATTAAAGTCAGACTTTTGCATTAGTGTGAGTGTTAGATACTGTGTTTTATATCTTGTGTAACTCAGTAGGGGAACTAATCTCACAGCAGTCAACTTGTATGTGTTTGTTTATGTCAGAGTGAAGGCATGCATAGTCAGACAAGCATGAGTCCAGCTTTTGCTATTCTGGTCAAGTAGCATTCAGTAAATACTTTTACATGACTCCACAGCAGCTTTATACAGCCCTCTCAATATTGTCTTCTCAACATACAGTGATGAAGTCATCCATTATAAAGTGTACTCTGACACTGTTTAAGTCAGGTTTCTGAGTTGGTGCAAGTGTTAGGTACTGTGTTCTCTAGCAAGGTAGGGGATCTAATCTCATAGCAGTCAATCTGAAAGTGAGTGCATATGTCTTCATTCAACTATCACTCTGATGACAATTTTGCACTGGTTGTGAGTTGACAGCTATGTCAGACACTCCTCCCATCATCTTCTTCTCAACATACACTGATGATATCACCGTCTATAAAGTGTAATCCGACAATGTTTAAGTCAGAGTTCTTTGGTGGTGCAAGTGTTAAGTACTGTGTTCTCTAACTTCTGTAACTTAATAGGGAGGGGTTCTAATCTCACAGCAGTCAGTGTGTGTGTGCCTTCATTCAGCTATCTTTCTGGAGACAATTTTATACCGAATGTGAGTCCACAGCTATGTCAGACACTACTCCCAACATCTTCTTCTTAGCGTAAACTGATGATGTCATCCTCTATAAAGTGCAGTCAGTGTTAGATTGTATGGAATCCATATTGTATAGCTTGACAGGGATGGTGTTTGAATCTGATCTCGGTCAACTGGTGTGAGTGGGATGATGGTGGATTACGTTCATTGTAGGATGTTTTGAATCTGTTCTCATTTGACTCCCACTCCGGAGAATCTTTTACATAGCCACCAAAATCCAGCATCCCTTTTTCCCCTACTTCCCTCTGTTCACATAACATCCTTTTTGTGGAACACTGAGGATGCCATCATCTCAAAGATGCATACACACATTGTGAAGTAGACCCCCTCCATGACCCTCTCAAACCATCTACAGACCACTGGATGTATGAGTGCTAATTCATTCATGGGGTGGTGCCCAAGTCCAATATGGACAGAGGCAGTCTGTAATAAAATCAGACACATATGCACATACCCCTACTAGTTTCCCTCGCTTAGAGGTAGTGATTTGGGTTAAAGGGATAATAATGGCTAGGCTTGTATGGGCTCTTGGCCATTAGCCTATTAATATTCTATGACCCTCTGAACATTGCACATGTTGATGTTGTTGTCACCCACATTTGCTATGTTAAGGTATGAATGTAATGTAGCCATACAACACTATATTCCAGTCTGGGATTTGACCTACTGTATTGATTCAAACTGCTGCCAGTTGTTTATATATTCCTTCTACAACAGCTGTAGTAATATGCCTACTGAAGATTGGGGACATGGGATGATGCTATGAATATTAAGCCATGTGTTCTTGTAGTGGAGTATATTTACATTTTACACAGTTCTAATTCAACCATCACAGTGACAGCTACAGTGTGGCAAAGGTGTGCATGTGTATACCTAGCATCTGGAAATGTTATCTAACGTATAGCAATATTACATCATAGTGAGTACATGGGCAGATATTCTTGGGTTCATCAATATAGCAATAACCCACGCCTGGGTGTGGGTAATGCTGGATTTACCCACGGTTGGCGTGGTTTGGTCCCGAGGGCAAAGCCCGAGGGACCAAACAAAGCCAACTGTGGGTAAATACAGCATTACCCACACCCAGGCGTGGGTTATTGCTATTTTACCATGACATTATTTAAGAAAAGAAACTATTACTTTTCTTAAATAATGGCATAGTATAATGCCTGTTTACTGCCCTTCCGCAGATGTCTGGCATCCGCGGATGTTCTGATGTACTGCGCGCCTGCGCAGTACATCAGAGCTGTGGGCAAAAGCAACGGAGAAAGCAAGATCTCCGTTCCTTTTTTTTACTGTTTTCGCTATGTTAAATGGGTTTAACATAGCGAGACAGTTTTAAAATAAGCAACGGAGATGTCCGTTGCTTATTTTAAACTGTCTCGCTATGTTAAACCCATCTATCATAGCGACACAGTATAATAAGCAACGGAGATCTTGCTTTCTCCGTTGCTTTTTTTTTAAAACCTGTCTCGCTATGTTAAATGGGTTTAGCATAGCGAGGCAGCTTTAAAATAAGCAACAGAGATCTCTGTTGCTTATTTTAAAGCTGTCTCGCTATGTTAAACCCATTTAACATAGCGAGACAGTGTTTTAAAAGTAGAGTTATACTAATGGAAAAAAGTCTGGGCGACCGGACCTTTTTCCATTAGTATAACTCAATTTACAATGTGCACGCTGGCCAATCAGCGTGCACGTTTTGGGGGGGTTATGGTATAATATGTTGTAATGCTGCTATATACACAAACATGACATTTTGAGAGCCAATTGCAACTTTGGTGAATTCAGTGTATGCATTATTGTGTTGCTATTCACAAGGCTCATACAGCTGTTCCCCAGCAGCACTGTGTGACTATCAGCATTTATGTCATTAACTGTTCTGCATGAACCACATCCACCTCAGTTGTGATGTGTCCATACACGGTGTCAGGACCATCAACCACAAATTTCCACTGATAAACATATAGGCATATGATATACAACTGATGCAATGACTTAGAATAAGTAGAGTTGTACAACTGTGTTAACAGTTCCACTGTGTCACGTGATTCACACCCAATGTTTTATTTGGAGGTGATGTACAGCTTGATGTCCAATTGTAGCATAGGTACAGTTATAGCATGACTGCACTGTGTCATGGATGTACCACTATATCACATCAGTATTACCACTTGATAATTTGCATGAACACATATGGATGTCAGGATTTCATAGCAGTATAACATTTTCACTGATAATGTCAGGGGGAAGTGATCATGTGGCAGATGTCGAGGTTTCACATGGACTTATAGATTGGGCTCCCTGTATTGTTTGACATGTGTACAATAATACAGTGACAGCTTCCTCAATCATTGGCACTTGATTTTGCAGTGCTGTAATTCTGTGCACATGGGCATGGTTGATGCATTTCCATTTGTCTCACTTACTGCTGTACCATTTATTATCATGGATCACTTCTTAATTCACACATCAATTGCAGATGCTTCAGACAATACCCATTGCTGTTACATGTGGCAAATGCATGCAATACCCACATGTATGCAAAGGATCAACTCATAATAGTGTGGTGTTTGTATGTGTTGTTACCCATATGGCTGATACCTTTGTCAGGCATGGATGCTTTAGTTGTATATCACATTTGGCACAGTAAGCACCAACACATCTGGTAGGCCATACAGTAGTATTCTCTGGGATGCATGCTCATTAGGATTTGAAAGTGCAGATTTTCCTTCAAGGTGTTCTACTCGATGCATGTGTGATAGTCTTTCTTTGCTGCACCTACTAAATACACAACTCAATGACAATACTGATTGTATGGGTTTGAATCTTGCAAGGAGGATTGTCACTTATGTGTCATGCAATCCTGTCAGCTGGCCAGGATTGCCCCTGATTTCAACTCCAAGTTTAATATTGTCTCTTTTAACCCCTCCAAAAAGTGGCCACTTTTGGGGATGGGGTGGTAAATTCCCCTTATAAAATACTGACAATCATCTTCTTTCTGTGCTCATGCTGCTCTGCATGGTTTCCTGGCCAGCAGGACTGTTGTTGGCCACAAAACCTTGCTTGTATTTGTGCAAGCATGATGGGCAACATGAATATGTGCTTAGTGCTGCTGATCATTGCGCTAACATAAACTCCATGTAGGCTTTGCACAAAGCCTACATGGAGTGTATTGAATCTACAGGAAATTATTATCAGAAATGAAAAAAAATTATTCCAATGAGAAATAATATATTTTTAAAACTAATTACTAATGTCTTGACATTTATGGCAGAATACAGAACCAGTTTTAAGGTGAAACCTAAATATTTTAATTGTTGACATTTCACGGCAGGGCTAAATACCCAGTGGTGTGAACATTGGTTCTAGATGATAGTCAGTGTTGATGTGGCACCCCAACCTCATGTGCAGAAATGGGTCAAAGGGTGTTATGGATGGATGAATTTATAATTGCAAATATATTTATTTTATACTTCCTCTCCCAATTGCTGATTTATTAATAAAGTATATTAGTTGTATTACTACTTAAGGTGAGACTGTATATGTAATGAATCATTGCCACTAGAAATATAAAGGGCAAGTTCATCAGCTAACAACTCTTTAATTTCCTAATCATCTGATGTCTAAATTTATCAATATTAGGATTATTTCTGATTTAATTGGACAATGGTTCAATTACTAATGCAAACTTTAGTGGGAATAGATGGAATCCTTGTTTTTACCTCTAAAAACTAATATTTCTCATAATAAGTATGTGATAAATTTAAATTGCTAAACTTTTCTAAGCCATTAAATAAATAAATATGACCAATCAAGGCTTCAAATTCTCTTTAAGTATCAAGACTTTTTTAGTGATAACTGTTTCCTCTTATTATTATTGTAATCTATAATTGTTAGAATAAAACATGCAACCACCAGCAGCCAAAGGTCACCCAGGAGAACAAACTGCAAATGTAAAAACCAAATACTCCAAGCGACTACCACAGATAAAATCATACCTAGTTTATTAAAAATACAACATAATAATTTTAATCACTTTCAGTTTGTTTATTATGAATCCTATTTGATCTTCATAAATTAAAGAGGGGATTAACTTTTTTATCCCTAAGATAAAAAGTGGACAATCAATGTTCAGCAAGGCTAAAGAACTATACATCTGCAAAGTGTGAAATCTTTATATTTTAATACAGATCATAACATAGTATTTAGAGTTGTCTAATTTTGAATATTCATGTTAAATATTTGATATAAGATTAAGAAAATCTTTTGAAGGGCTGTTTTATATATTTCTGAAAGGAGCCCCATCTAGATCAGGAGCTTTACTTTATTTTTTAATGTGTTCCTTAATTTACGATACCAGAATACAACAGCCAGGAATATACTTCCCAACAATACTTACCAAAATCCTGATATGAGCAAAAAAACTACTTTGAAAAATAACCCTTAAAATCTTAATTTCTTCAAAATTAAAGAAATAAATATTTGAAAAGTTTGTCTTTGAGGTAGATTCTGTGTACATAGTAGGATTTTGGTTATTTCTGTTACATAATTTCCATAGCTTTATATCTTTAGACAAATATCAAGTATTACAATTAATCAGGTATTTATTCCTATTATTAGTAGTTAAATTAAATGTTTTCTGTTCTTTTAAGCTATTACTGTTTTTTATAAATGATACTGCATTAAAATTTTAAATTATTACAGATTTCTTTTAACTACTCTTTTTAAACCTTGCAGTGTTAAAGAGTATTTGTTTTATGGTCTTAAATTTTTTGGTATTGCCTATTTAATGAGATTACCCATATACGGTGAGTCTCCTTTTTGTACTTTATGTTTACCAAAGTTTAATTTATATATTTCTATGAGCTGTTTGTTCTTACACCAAACTGCACATACACACACACACACACACACACACACACACACACACACACACACACACAGCCCGCAACACACATAAATATATATATATATATATATATATATATATATATATATATATATATATATATAGGTATTGTTTCCTTTTAGTTAAATTTATCTTAAATAATAAAGCACTGCAATCAATGTTGGACAAGCAATAATTAAAAAACATTGTGTTTAGAAATTAAAAGAAATAAGAAATGGCTTTCTAGCTTTAAATCAAAGCATATTACTTCAGTCTAAAGTTAACATCAACGTGCATCATTGAAGTTCATCACATTGATCACTGCTGAAGTAGCTTAAGCTACATGGGTTATATCCTGCATAGGATAAACAGACAATTAGCTTCAAAAACTTCACCTTCCATGAAGAAAGATCTGAGAAGCTTGGCACCCAAACCTGCCTTTTAGATAGCTCAGCTCGAGCTAATGGTTATACAACTTATAAAAAGGCAAGCGCAACATGAATTAAGTTGGCATACTCAAGTATTTAGAGTTAATTTTCTCTGCTAACAGGAACTACAGTTGGAATAGATCATATATGCATTTTATGGATTTAGTACACTCCATTCGCAAGTAGCAATTACAAGACAAAACATATGTTGTAGTACAGTTGTGAAATCTGGAGTTCAGGAGGAAATATGGATTTCTATAAAAAGATCTTTAGATTGTTATGACAATGTATGACTTCAAGCATTATAATTACATTTATAGTGGTGTGTGTGTGTGTGTGTGTGTGTGTGTGTGTGTGTGTGTGTGTGTTTGTACACGTGGTGTTTTACAAATACTCAGCTTTGTGTTTTGAACAAGAAAAAACATGAATACATTCTGATTATTAAAAAAGAAGGCAAAATTATTAAAGTCTTGCAGTGCCATTTTCAATCAATCTCAATAAATGTGTGTAAACACAAAAACAAAAAGAAAAAAACAAAAAACAAATGCAGAACTTTCTGTGTTTAGTAAATATACAAACCCTACCCCCAACCAGGATTAATTACTGAATTCCCTTGTTATTTACTTTGACTAACTAGCTTTAATTATATTATTATTTATACTCAACTGCAAATGATTTGCAAGATAACAGGGACTTTTTTTATAAATATAGTGTACTTTCTTTAATGATCTACTGCAATAATTTTGCTTTATCCTTTTCATATAGGATTATTTGCTTTCTGTTGATAGCAATGATCATTAATATATTGTTCATAGGATCACAGGAGATTACTAGGGTCTATATTAGATGAATGAATGCTTAAAATGTCAGGTACAACATGCTCAACAACTTTTAAGTGAATGTTCATCTAAGCGAAAACCCAGAATGTCGAAACAAAGAGTTTTGAAAAGTTATAGTTGGCCAGCAGTCAGAAAGCCAATGGCTGATGGCTAAAATGTACTGTATACCATTAAAACCTCCAAAAAAAAAAAAATCAACAAACAAAATGGGGGGCTGTGCCCCCCACACCCCCTACTTAAATATACCAACTCCGAGATCGTAACACAGTGGAGGACTGTCATAACATTACACAGGGTGAATGATGAGACCACACCACAGTGGAGGACTGTAAAAATGGCTAGACAGGGTGAACGTTCTGATGTCGGCTGTTGGCTTCCTGACGACTGGCCAACTATAACTTTTCGAAACTCCATGTTTTGACATTCTGAGGTTTCACTAAGATGAACGTTCACTTAAAAGCTGTTGAGCATGTCGTACTCAACACTTTAAGTGTTCGTTCATCTAATAGGGAACTGATTACTAGGCCATCGACCCAAAGGTCATTTTAAGCCTAACCATTTGATCCCAATGTAATACTCTTTCTGGAGACAATTTTATACCGAAGGTGAGTCCACAGCTATATCAGACACTACTCCCAACGTCTTCTTCTTAGCATAAACTGATGATGTCATCCTCTATAAAGTGCAATCTAACACAGTGTATATTAGACTTCTGCAGTAGTGCCAGTGTTATATTGTATGGAATCCATATTGTATAGCTTGAAAGGTATAGTGTATGAATCTGATCTTGGTCAACTGGTGTGAGTGGAATGATGGTGGATTACGATCATTGTAGGATGTTTTGAATCTGTTCTCATTTGACTCCCACTCCGGAGAATCTTTTACATAGCCAATACACAAGATTGCATTTAGTGATGACTGCTCATGTCCGGGTGAGTTGTGGGTGTTATCACTGGTAAGAAATTATGGTTCCCCATCCACTCATCCAGGTTCCTCTTGAACAGTGTCATACAGGTGGTCTGTTTCACATGAATCGGTAGCCTGTTCCAAAGACGCAGCAGTCACTGGGAGATAAATTTCTCTCCAGCATATCCTATTTAATTTGCAGGCCATATTTTGGTCCCTGGAATGGTTAGCCCTAGTCCCGTTTAATTTATGGATATGCAGCAAATGTATTAGGTTTGGGTCTTGGATTGTTCTGTAGGCCAGGCATAAGTCTTCCCTAAGAAATCTATATGATACAGAGTATAGAGATGGAGACTTTAGTTGGCCTGTGTAAGATGCATGCTGGAGCCCCTTGATCTTCTTTGTTAGAAACCTCTGAGGTCTCTCCAATTGCTGCAGGTGCTTTGTACGGTACTTGCTGAGCAGGGTGTTATACTCAATTATGGGCCTGATAAGTGCAGAGTATAGAGGGGTTATAACCTTTTTTGCACTCCATGTGATGCCTTTACTAATAAAGTGTGCTATGTAGAAAGCTTTCCTTACCAGAGTAGACATATGGTGGTTGAAGTTAAGGTCACAGTCTACTTGTGATCCTAGGTCTTTTACTGCTTAGGGTATTGTTGTTAATTTGATAGTGTGAAGGGACATTGTTTGTGCTGAAGGGAATGATGATGCATTTCTTTGCATTCAGTTGGAGACCATGACTAATACACAAGTCATTGGTCTGTGCAAGACCCTCCTGGAGTATACTGACATCATTTGTGGATTCAGTGATTGCACCAAGTTTGTAGATGTCTGCAAACTTGGTCAGCCACAACCCCTTAATTTTGACCTGAACATCTGAAAAGTATATAACAAACAGTAGGGGGCCCAGCACTGAGCCCTATGGTACCCTGCTGGTAACAGGTCTGCTGGTTGATGTGGAGTCGCCCACTTTGATAGTGTGTGTCTAGTTTGTGTGCCAGCTTGCAACCCATCTTACAATGAAGGGGTTTACATTCAGTTTGTTAAGTTTATCAGTAATGCCTGAATGTGGGATTGTGTCAAAAACTTTGCTAAGTCAAGGTATGCTGTGTGCATAGATTTGCCCTCATCACTGGCCCTGGTCACATTTTCAAAGAAATCCACCAGATTTAACAGGCAGGATCTGCCTTTGATGAAACCAGATTGGGTAGGATACAAGGTTTGGAGGTCATCTATGTCTTTATTTATGAGGTCCATAATGATAGATTCCATGGCCTTACAGATGAGTCTGATCAGGCTTATGGGTCTGTAATTCCTAAGGTCTGTTGCTAGGCCACCTTTGTGGATGGGAATAACTGTTGCTGTTCTCCATTCTGCAGGAACAAAGCCTGTGGTTAGGCTATGACTGAAAAGGGTACTTACTGATGATGCTAGTTCATGTTTTAGCTTGTTTAGAAGACAGCTTGGGATGTCCTGTGGTCCCATAGAGGCTGTGTTTTTTGCCTTGGACAAGGCTTTGATGACCTGATCTTCAGATATGTAGGGTGGGGAGGGTGTTTGGGGGAAGGTTTTTGATAAGTTATGAGGGAATAAAGGAGTAAAATTTTTGCCAAACCTATCCACTAGCAGGTTTGCTATCTCTGTGGGGTTAGTGTGTGATTCCTTTGGCCACTAGTTCTGCACATGCTTGGGTCCTACCTTTTAGGCTATGTACATAGCTGTAAAAGGCCTAATGGTTTTCCTTGGCTGTACTTGCTAAGTTTCTCTCAAAGGAGCCCTTGGAGGATTTGACAAGTTGTCTTATTTCCATTGTTGGGGCCTTGCCTTTGTTTTGTTAGACAGCAAATTTTTTGCGTTTATTGTAAATTTTGTTGATGCTGGATATCCACCATGGCAACTTGTTTGTACCTGGGGCTCTGGCTTTGATTCTTTCTGGAATAACAGAGTTTATATAGTGTAAGCTTTGGCGTAGTTACCAAATCTAGCTTGGGGTGTGGCTTGGAATGCATTTATACCTTCACCTAGGAGGATATAGTTTGCTTTGGTGAAGTTTTTTACTCTGATTTCACCCTTTGTGAGTTCTGGTTTTAGTGCCAGCTTGAAGGTGACTGATTTGTGGTCAATTTTAACTAATGAGGGTCTGACAGTTGTGGCAGTGCATCTATTTAACATGCTGGGGAGGACCAGATCTAGAATGATTGTTCTTCTTGTCGGGGTGTGGACAATTTTTTTCCAGGGCATTTGAATTAACAAAGTCAAGGAGCTTTTGTGCTACCGAGTTAGGGCTAGAGTAGGTTTCACAGTTGATGGTGGGATAATTGAAATCCCTCATAACCAGTGTGTTTGGATTGTCTCCAGTTTGGTCAAGTAGGCTTCATGGGCATCGTGACTCATGGAGGGGATCTATAACTGGCTATGACTTGCATGGGAGTCTTACCTCTGTAACCTGGTCCTGGAGTAACTCTATGGAGTTATCCAATCTAACTAGATGGGAGGTGAATTTCTCTCTAATATAGATTGAAACACCGCCTCCTTTGGTTTCTCAGTTATTTAATGGGCTTGTATTATTCTAAGGACTCTCCTCTAACCCTTCATCCATTTGATCATCTCCTTTTGTATCACAAGATTTCCTTTAGATGTTGGAAACATCGGATTGCTAAAGCACATAGTACTGGGGCAGGATACTTTCCTCTGCCACATCTTGACCTAGGAGCTTAGGACATGAATCAGGTTACTAGCTGCTTTTCAAGGGTGGTCCTGGGTCCTCTGCTGTTTGGTATCTACTTCTCTGAAGTCCAGACCAATACGAAGGGACTCTGGCTGACAAAGTTCACAGAGGATTGCAAGTTGGAAGCTATTATTAACTCCCCAAGTGATGTTGACATCTTACAAAAAGGCCTCACTGAAACCAACAACTGGTGTCAGAACCATGGCCTTAAGCTCAATGTCAAAAAATGTGTCATCATCCCCCCTGGGAAAAACCCGGTTCCCTTGAATTACCACATCAATGGTAGTCCACTGAACACAAAAGGCATTATAAGAAATCTGGTAACACAGGTTGACAGCAACCTCTCTTTTGACCACCACATTGCCACTGTGGTCAGAAAGTCCTTCTACGTGGCACATCTCATTACTAAGGGTTTTGCATCCAGGAAGAAAGAGGTCATTGTCTCCCTCTACTCTTCCTTCATTAGGCCAATCATCGAGTACAATTCCCCATTTGGCATGTACCTCACTAGACACCTGCAACAACTGGAGAGGCGGCAAAAGTACCTCACAAAGAGGATCCTAGGCCTTAAACACTTGTTCTATATGGACAGACTCAAAAAACTCCATCTATTCTCTGTCTCATATCTCCTACTTAGAGGTGATCTCTGTTGGACTTACAAAGCCATGTCTGACCCAGCTCTGTTAGAAATGCTACATCTAAAGAAATCTCAATCCCTCTGCACCACATGCTCCAGAGACTTAAATCTCATTACCACAATCAACAGAACATGTTGATTCTACTCAACAGAGGCACTGGGAACTATGGTCAGGTAGCACGATGCCAGGGTAATCTTATGGGCTAGGCTTGTAAAGGCACCAGGGCCATTAGCCTAGTACACACCTGTGAACCTATGGTAACAATGTTACCTGTCTGATGCTGATACTTTGGGTTTTATATTTATCATTCCAGTTTTTAAGACAGACACCTCTTGCTAGTGCCAAGACTAGGACCGTATTAATCCAGACCATGGATTTGTCAGTATGATATCTGAGGTAATGCAAACCCCACTTGAACTTTATATTGCTTATTCCAGTTTGTTTTGATTAACATAATGGTACATTATAATAATACACCAGGTGATTCAGAAGGGCTTACAGTGATGTGGAAGTCTTAACTCAATATTTCCACATCACAGTCTCCCACTATGTTTTTCCCCTATAGTAGCTGTAGTGTAGAGCGTGGTCTCACTGGGGAAGGAGCATACTTATGTGGCAGCCCAGATAAGTAGCTGGTGCTAATTGGCTATGTGCACTCCCTCAGAAATCACAGTGGCTTCAGGTTAACTTGGCAGAGAGATTCAGAGAATTGTAATGTTTTTCTCTAGGAAAGATAAGTGAACACTGTCTTTGGACAGTATTCACTTATTCACTCCTATAGGAATAGTCACAGTAAGTCTAGCAGAGCCTGGTGGTATTTGCCTGTGTATGTATGTTTTTTTAGTGGGTATGTGCATGGAAAGGTGTGAGCAGGTCTCTAGGGGGGATTAATACAGCTAAATGTTTGTGCATGTGTGTGTGTGTGTGTGTGTGTGTGTGTGTGTGTGTGTGTGTGTGTGTGTGTGTGTGTGTGTGTGTGTGTGTGTCACTATGAATGGGTGATCACACTAAGGAAGTAGGTATGGAATGGCAACTCAGTGTCTGTGTATGTGTATGTGCACTGGAGTGTGTGTGTGCGGGTGTATGGGTGCTTCTGTCAATGTTCAGAGGCTTGTTGGTGGATGCTTGTCTGTGCGTGTGTATGTCTGGGAGTGTGGTTGTGTGTGTGAATGTCAGGCAATATGCATGCACGCACGCATGAGTGTGTGTGTGTGTCAGGGGAGTGTATACAGACTGCTTTTGCTACTATGATAAGTAGGCTGGTAGGCAGAACACTAGCCTGGTCAGGTCTGACAGCATACCTAAAAAGATTTTCTCTGAGATATTCTCTCAACCATCCTAATTGCCCAAACTGCATTAGCCAGTTAGCTTGAAGAGAATTTTTCTGAATTACTGAATCCCCCACCACCATATTTATTTGAACGTATGTACACCCAGTCACTATTTGGGTGGTTAAAATCCACCATCTACCTCAGCTTATTACTATAAGAGCAATTTCTAGTTCTTTTACTATCAGAGCAATTTCTAGTTCTGAGGTGTTTTTTTCTTCACTTTGGCCTTTTAATTATTTTTTTATTGGAAAAGTAGTAAAAATAAACTATACTTCAAAATAATAACTCTATAAAGTTTTATAAAACTACAAGTGTACACAACTATTTATAAGCATAGCTCTCTCAATTGCATAATGCCTGTCAAAATATGTTTAATTTACAAGATGTAACGATGTAACTCTTTCTGAGGCTCATATGTGAACAAGCTCAGAGCAATAGCGAATGTTTCCACAACCCTCAAAAAAGAAAAGGCAAAAAAAGTCAAAATATAAGAAAAAATGACAGAAGAGAGGGAAGTAACTGTATCGACCATTATTATCTGTCACTCATCTATGTCTAGTTTTATGAATCACAGCTATCTTAATGGCTTCACTTTGGCAGAAGCTTATTAGGGTCCTTTGCTTCTTCTATGATTTACTCAAGACAGAGGTAACTTTAGTAACATACTTCAGAGAGGATTGAGTGATCACAGAACAAGGATTCATTCAATGTGATGATATAGACCGTCTCCCAACCTTTAGTAGCAGTAAAATGCCCCATTTGATCAGGAAGTGGGGAGCTCTTACCTTTGGGCTAATACTATAGCATTGAAAAGCATGTATGAAAGTCTGTTTGCACACCTCATGCCTCTGCATGCAATCTCTGACCTACCAATATTCCCAAACTAAGTCTGGAAAAGCAGCTGAGACTTATACTGTTCAAGAGCAGACATATCACCTAAAGGAGAACATTATTTCTATTTTATGAAAGAAAGGAACAAATTTTAAAGGGTGGAGGTGCAAGACAGTGACTTTTCATTACACTATAACAAGAACTAACAAAAATGTTTTTCCTACTTCCATAAGACTGTACTGAAATTAAACTTAATTTCCAATTGAATTTTCTATCCATTTGGGGTAAAAATCTTCACAGACCCCTGACAGGCACAAGATGAACTCACAAAAAGAAAATGACAAATGGAGGCCGGAGAAGACCATAATGGCACAAGCAACCAATGAAGAGGTAAAGAAATGCAAACTGTGGCCACTTTCAAGAAGTGATTTCCTGCAAAGCCTTTTCCTGTCTTCCAAAAGAAAACTGGAGACAACTTAACTATTTTCAAAAAAATGTGAAAGGCAACTCAGAAAGCAGTGCACTGGGAACACTGAATGAAGATGCTTCATGCTTCAAATGGATGAATCATCATCAGCAGCATCATTAATCCCATTTGGTCCCATTTTCTACATGGGGTAGGGATGTCACTTCAACTGTCAATTCGATGTCACTTTTCTACCTTCTTTTTCAGTAATGTCTTACTGTCCCAGGTCTCTTTTCATGCACTTCATCTGTCTCTGATGAACATACTCATTTATTTCATCTTTTCTTCTTTCTGTGTTTCACAAAACTTCTTCGCTGAATTATTTTCTCCTTTCTGCAAAAGTGCCCAGACCACTTTAATCTGTTTTCTTTGAGCTTCTCTGCAATTGGAGCAACTTTGACTTCTGCTCTAATGTCATTGTTATCTTCGTCTGTCTGGCAATGTGCATCCTATCACTTCATGTCCATCACTTCCAGTTTGCTCACCTGCTCTGCTTTCACTTCTCTGGTTTCTGTACCATACAGAAGCCCTGGTCGCACCACTATTTTATACATCTCACTCTTCTTAACATTCTTCTGTCACACACTACCCTAACACTCCAATTGGCTGCAGACCCTCTGAGTTTTGTTTTACTTTGTTATTCAGACTTCCCGTCTCCTCGACCACCTCTCCCACATACTTGCAGCCATAAACCTTTTCCACTGTTTTCCTTTCTATCACAGTTTTGAGCTTGTTCTCATTTCCATAATCTGCAGCCATGATAAATATTTCATTGGTACTCAACTTCATTCCAGTTGCCTTGAGTATTGCATTCCATTAACCTGTCATTTGCTGAAATTCCTGGTCTGAGCCTGCTTGTAATGCCATATCATCTGCATACAGCAGCTTTGTTGATATGTCCCTTCCAACCTGTTTGCAACACCACCAGTATGAACAGCACTAGGCTCAAAGCTAAACACTGATGCATCACTACTCCGACTGGGAACCCCATCTATGAGTCCAGACACTGTTAGTACTTGTGTCACTGGGTCTTTGTATATAGCCTGCACTAATTTTACCAATGTTTCTAGAGCTTTGAATCATTGCAGGAATACCAAAATCAGCTTTCCAGGGATCTCTTCATATGCTGTCTCCCAGTTTAGGATTGTCCATTTGGTTCTTTTCTCACCTCCATCTTCTTCTCCACTATATGTCTCACTGAAAAGATTGAGTTGGTTGTACAACATCCTGATCTTAACCCGCTCTGCTCTATGTATCATTTATCAATCACCCTCTCCAGCACTTTCATGCAGTATTAGAGAAGTTTGATACCTCTATACTGCCCAGAGTTTTGAATGCCCCCTTTGTTCTTGTGATTACATAGTGAAAGATCAAAAAGACAAAGCAATGAAATAAAGTTCAATCACAAGAGATTGAAACAAAAAAATAATGAAAAGAAAAAGAAAAATATTTTATGCAGAAAGGCAAGCCACACTGCACCAGCTGCCATTCTGTTTGCTACTTATATATACCAATTTTGAGATTGCACAACAACAGGGAAGAGACAAATTCATAGGTCCACAGGAAATAACTAAGTTAACAGCTCAAGAGCCCTTACAAGCCTAGCCAATATAACTTGATTTTAAGACAAAGCCAAACACACTGCAGCCTAAGAAAACTCTGGAACAAACCAACCCATCCAAAAGCAAGGTAAAGCAGCTCCACAGCAACAGCTTGTGACAGATCCAAATTTTTATTAAATGCAAACATTAAAAAAATCGTAATATAAGCAATTTCGTCTGCCTCTGCAGACTTCATCAGATACAAATGGATAAAATCAAACAAATGAATTTAAATAAATAACACCCATCAATATATTGGTACACACCCACCCCTTCTAATAGCATTTAAAGTGGCCCAACACCTTTTTTCTTTTAATCTGCAAACCAAATAAATACAATGTATAACAATACATTTTACTCAATAAAACATTCCTACTACTTTTACTATTTAAATTAATTTGTTTGATTTTATCCATTTGTACCTGATGAAGTCTGCAGTGGCAGAAGAAAGCACTTATATTACGATTTTTTAATATTTTAATTTAATAAAAATTTGGATCTGTGATAAAGTGTTGCTATGGAGCTGCTTTACCTAGCTTTTGGATAACTCGATTTTACACAATATATGGCCCCTATGGGCAAGAGGATGGCATGGTGTTGTGACTATGCCTTCAGTATCTTAGTTTGTCCCTGTCTATAAGGGACATAGGCACTACCCCAGATGTGAATCTATGATTCTCTAGCCATTGATCCAAACTGCAATTTTAGAGGACCAGGTAAGGGCTCTGCTTAATGTGAATAGGAAGCCTGTTCCAAAGAAAGGGCAATCTCTGAGACACATCTGTCTCTCCAGCATGTTTTGTTTGAGTCACTGACTAAGTTTAGATCCCTAGATTGGGTGACCCTTATGCTGTTTGACTTAAAGATATGTGTAGCAGCTCCATCAGGTCTAGATTTGTGAGGGCCTTGTAGGTCAGTCATAGGTCACCCATTAATAGTCAGTAGGAGACAGAGTAAAGGGATAGGACTTTTAGTCAATCCACATAGGACATGTTGTTTACATACTTTTTTTTTCTTTGTGAGGAACCTCTGAGGTAACTCCAGCTGCTGTAACTGCCTAGTCAAGTGCATGCCAAATGGTGCATTGTACTCAATTATTGGTCTAATGAGGGCTGAGTACAGTGGGGCTATAATTTCCTTGGATCTGGATGCCATACTTTTACTTATAAGTTGTGCTACATAGAAAGACTTCCTCACCACTGTGGATACATGGCAGTCAAAGTCCAGGTTACTATCTATCTGTTTACCTAGATCTCTCACCTCTGAGTCTACTCTTAGAGGTGTGCTACTGATGTTGTAATTTGCAGGGTTATTTGACTTCCCAAAGGGCATGACAATGCATTTTTTCACATTTAGTTTAAGTCTATGGTTCAGCCACCAGTCATTTGTCTGATCTAGACCCTCCTGGGGGAGTCAATGATTGCCCGCAGCTTGCACTCATTGGCAAACTTGTCATCCAGAGGCCTTCCACATTATCCTTAACTTCAGAAAAGTATATTTCAAATAGGAGTGGTCTCAGCACTGAGCCCTGTGGCATGCCACTAGTAGCTGGCTTCTTACTGGATCTGGATTCACCCACTTTAACCACATGTCCTGTCAGTGAGCCAAGTAGCTATCCATCTGGTGATGTAGGGATTTATGCCCAGTTTTATGAGTTTATTTATAATACATGAGTGGGGAATTATGTCAAATACCTTGGCCAGGTCGAGGTAAGCGGTATGTACTGTTTTACGCTCATCCATGGCGATATAGATTTTCTCAAAGAAATCCACCAAATTCCATAGGCATGACCTGCCCCTGACAAAGCCAAATTGGGTCAACTCCAATGTTTGGAGGTTTCCTATGTCATTATTTATCAGGTCCATGATTATTCTTTCCATGGCCTTACTTATAAAACAAGTCAAACGTATGACTCTGTAATTTCCCAGGTCAGTAGATGGTCCCCCTTTATGCAGAGGGATTAATGTTGCAGTCCTCCACCATATCAGGACAAAGCCAAGTAAGTCCTGATGTAAGATGTTTAACAGTCAACCTGGGCCCCATTGAAGCCATATTTTTAACTTCAGAGAGTGCAGTGGCAGCCTGTTCTTTGGTGATAATTGGCAGTGGAGTGGTGGAGAGTATTTTCTGGAGGGAACTGGAGGTGATGGAAAGGTGGAATTTAAGCTGAATTTGTTAGCCAGTAGATTTGCTATATCTTCCAGTTAAGTATAAGTTATGCCATCTACAACTAATTCTGCACATTGTTGGGCATTGCACTTGAGATTGCAGACATAACTGAAATTTATCTTATGCTATCCTTAGCTTTGGAGGTTATTTTTACCTCAAAGTCTGCATTCAGAGACTTGATTAGTTCCCTGATTTGCTTGTTTAGACTAGTGAGGGACTTTCTGAACTGTTGTGTACATTTCCTCTTACTTCTCGACAGGATTTTCTTTCTTTTGTCATACAACCTATTAATACTAACCGGGGTTCACCAGGGTGGCTTGTTTTTCAGGTTTGACCTAGGTTTATTTTAGCCAGGTACTGCCAATTCTATGCAGTTGTTTATATGGTCATACAGTGTTTTTGTGTGTGCATCTGCATAGGTTTCTGTGTTTTTTGGATCTGGGGAAACTTGGAAACTAGCTATGTTGTCCTTCAGTAGGGGATAATTTACCTTACAGAAGTTCATAAAGTTCTTAAGGTTAGGTGGGGGGAATAGTTTTACCTTTTTTTTCAAGACAGACCGCTTTGCGACCTGATCTTATCAGTGAGGACATAACACAAGGGAAGGTGCAGCACTCTTCCATACTTGTGAGTATCAGATCTTGGATATTTGTTCCCCTAGTGGGAGTGCAGACTAGCTGCTCCAGGGCATTTGAATTTACAAAGTCAAGAAATCTTTGGGCCTGCATGTTAGTGGTTGTATATGTCTCCTAATTAATGAAAGGGGTAGTTAAAATCGGGTCTATATCACGTTGTTGAACTTTTAAAAGTTCTAACACTATCTGGTCAACACCATATGTTCGAACTTTAAAAGTTCAAAAAAGTAATGGAAAAAAAAAACACAAAAAACTTACCAGAAGGTTGTAAGCAGGGTGGCAAGCCCCCCTGCACCCCCCACCACAAACACACCCCCTGCTACTTAAATATACCAACTCCGAGATCGCACTATATTGCTGGAAAGGGAAAGCTTCCCTTACTGAGATCTCCATGGCAACATTTGAAGTTTTACAAGTTCAGTCATATGGTTTCGATCATATGACGTTCGAACTTGTAAAAGTTTGACAAAGTGAATGAGACCCATTAAAATCTCCCATGAGTATGGTATTAGGTTGGATGATCAGTGATTCTAGTAATTTCAGGTATGATATATGGGTTTCCTGGTTCATGGTGGGGGACTTGTAGCTAGCAAGAATATGGTAATGGATTTTTCCTGTGGTTACTTTGACATGGAGTAACTCAAGTATGTCATATTGTTTGACCAGATTTGAGGTGTGCTTATCCTTCATGTAGACAGATACACCTCTGCCTTTTCTCTTTTGTGTTCATTGGGTGGTCAGAACGTATAAAGATTGTTATAGTCATGCACTGCCAGAGTGCTTTCCATGGCTTTGAACCATGTTTCAGTAACTGTGTAGATGTCAGCATTCTACAGGGTGAGAAGAGCTACCAGAGAGTCCAGTTTCTTGTTGAGACTCCTAACATTTAACAGTAATACCTTTAGCTTGTCCTGAGTAGCTCATGTTATGTGGGAAGGTTTGTCTGTTTGGTAATGCCTAAAAAAGGCATGATAGTGTGGATAATGTTTTCACCAGTACCCAAAAACCTAGAGGTGACGGGGAAGATATCCATGGCAAAGCAGTATTGCCTGTCAACCATGTCCTCCCAGGCTGACAAGTGTTGGACCACTTTCGAAAGGCACTAGTAGCTAAGCCAATTGTTAAAGTTGTTCATTTTATCATGCTTGGAGATGGCAGAATGCCACTCAATGCTAGGCTCATACCTGTCTGTGACATATATTCTGAGAGCTCAATCATGTCTCTCTTCATATAGTCCAAGGAGGCATGTCTCAGGTCATTCTCACCCACATGTACTATGACTGAGTCATACTGATACTTACAGGGAAGTGACCAGACTGCTTGCATGATCTGGCAAATCCTTTCCGCTGACAGGCAATTAACTGTAACATTCCCTTTATCCAATCTGGTAAGGAGGACATCAGTGTCTCACAATAGAGTCTCCTATGACCAGAATATTGGGTTGTGAAGTGTTTTGCCTTATGGCCTTTGTAGTTGAGACACAGTATGATGTATCTTTATGTGTTGTGATGGGAATTGTCTTGTTTGTGTGCATATGAAGTTTCTGAGGACTGCGCCTGAGACGCCTTTGAGGTTTGAATAAGTTACATGTGAGCACATCCACATATGTGAATCTATGTGTGTGGTGTCTTTGTGGATCAGTGAGGGATGTGTGTAATTCCTATTCCCTGTTGTACTCTAATCTCACACAAACAGAACCCAGCATTAGCATAATGCATTCTCTTAAATCAGTAAATGAATGCTTGCTATTTTCAATGTTCAAGCAATTCAAATACAATTGTTCTTGTACAGTGGTATTAGAATGCTTATTCTTTAGTAATCTAGAATATCCCTTTCTTTCCATTCTGCTATGAGTATCCTCAGGAGCCATTTCTCTAATAACTCACCCAGCACCTTGATCATATCTGCTGTAATCTCATCTGCACTTCCTGCTTTCCATGAATTCATGTTCCTTAGTGCCATTCTTATTTCTTCTAGGCTAGGTTCACCTTCCTCTTTCACTGTGGGATGTGTATGAGGTAGTACAGTGTCTGTTGGATTTTCTTCATTCAGAAGTTCTTTAGGCAGACTAGTAAGCAAACTGCTGCTGGCATCCGTTATGAGTGGTGCCTGAGGATTATCTTCTTTATTTGTTTGCCTTTATCTTGCAGCATGATGGTTTCTTTGTGTAATCTGCCACTTTCTAGAACCTGGTAGAGTGCCTTGTTTTGTTGCTATTATGACTGCTACCTTACTTGTTATCTGTCTTCTTTGTCAGCCAACCAGTAGTACTTCTTAGCCTGCTCCATCTTTTCTGTCTCAAACTTTCACTTGCAGTCATCCTTTCTTTTGATGACTTTTTGGGCTTCTGAATTCCGCAACCAGATTTCCTTATGTACCTTATTCCATACCTTGTGTAGCTGCATATCTGTTCTATAATCTTTACATGATCTGTTTTGATATGTGGCCAATTCTTCTTCAACTTCATCTAGTTCTTCTTATTATTATTTATTTATATTTTTACCAGGACAGTCTGACTTGGCCATACAAGACCCCTTTGTCAGCAGAGGCCTGTAAAAGAAAACCTCCACATTTAAATGTTACATAACAGAAAACAGTACATTCACATATATCATAAAGGACTAACTACAAATATAGGAATATGTCTTAAAACAGACAACATAAGAGTTGTTATAAATTACACAATAAAATAACTCAGAAAAACATTTTACAAGATATCAGCTAGCTGGTAGAATTAAATGTCAAATATCTTAAAAATACAACATCAAAATGATGGCATTAATAATCACACAAGAAAGATAACAATATACATAATCAGTGTAATAAACTGTATGTGCAGAAATGCAAGACTACCAATAGCTATAGCACTATTGGTGTGAATGAGTCAGCCACTGGGATAGCTTCAGAAACAGAGTTTGGTTTTACTATCATAGTACTGAAACACACAATGTTGAAAATCATAATCCTGAGACCATAACATTGAAAGACCAAAATCTAATGACCATAATGTCTAAAAATCTCAAATACTAAATTCTCCTACCTGTGTGAACTCCAAAATTAGTGCTGGCATGGGTTCTACAGGGAAGTACACCCAAGAACATGTGATGACATGGGTTCTTTGGGGGCAAGTCCATGAGTTTGATATTGTGGTCTTCAGTGTTTTGCATGTCATGGGAGAAATTATAGGCTTTCATCAAGGATATATGGTGGTTGCAGGTGATTTGAACACTATAGGAAATAAGAAGGATGTCTCTCAAGGATCGATATTCTGTAGTATATCTGCAGAGTGTAGATACTGAGACTACTTAGAGAAATATGTTCATGTATTTGGGCATACTGTTGTAATGAAAACAAAATGGAATGAAGTAAAGTATGCAATTTTTCAGCAAAATACGGTAAAGATTGCATAGATGTTATATATCAAAAGAGTACTGTATCATGGTCCAGTCTATGAAAGCACATATAGTGACAGTGACACAACATGCAACTATACAAATTGTCTTTTAATCAAGAAAACATCTATTGATAAACATGGGCATTTTCTACTATTTCTTCTGAAAAGAAAACAATTAATGATTGGGTAGATCCAGCTGTAACTGAAAGGTTATTAAATCTGAACCTAAATAATAAAGAGCTTGCAAAGAATTGTGATAATTATAAACTGAAGATTAGAAATGTGAGTACAGTGAGAGTAAATGAGATATGGAATAATAGTCCCAGTAGGTATCTAGAGGGCTTTGAAAAGGTATGGAATTTATGGAAGTGAAAATGAATACCATGCTACAGAGCATGTTTGAATGTCTGTGCAAGAGTACTTTAAATGGCCATAGAGCAATAGTATTAAAAAAGAACTGTTTTGGGAAATAACCCTAGAGCAGCCAAATTATAGGCTCAACATCTGAGGCAACAAAAGGTGGAAAGGATGGTAGCTAAAATCAAGAATATAAGAATGGCAGAGTAGAAATGGACCCAGGAAAAATTAGTAATGTAATGGTAGAGTGTTATATTACATTATATAGACAAATAGAGGCTGAGAGTAACCCGCCAGAGATAGAAACATATTTGAAACAATTACACGTCCTTTAGTTAATATAGAAAGAGGATCATTAACATCAAAAATAAAGTAAATTGAAATTAAAGAAATAATGAGAAACCATTATACAGGGAAAATATCCTGTAGTAATAGCATCCTGTAAGAAAAAGGAGAGGAAGAGAATAAAAGTCTGGTTAGTATTTAATAATATTTTTCTGGGTGGGATGTGTCTTTGACTTAGAAGCAGTGGTGGTAGTTATGCAAAGAAGAAGAAATATCCTCTTGATTTGGGTAACCCAGACATATTTTGATTCTGAATCATGACTACAAAGTCTTTAAGAAAATTTTGGTAAAAATAATGGCAAAATATTGCAGAGAATAATAGAACTGAATCAGTGTAGGTTAATAGAAGGTAGGCAAATATTTGACAATATTAACAAAACTCTTATGATTCAAAAAGGCACATTAGACAATAATACTATCTTAATATTAAGAAATTGTGATGTCAAGAAAGCATTTTAAAGAGTGAGTTGGGAATTTAAGAAGGGATCTTGGCATTTGGGTTTCTACAAACATGGACAAGATTTATTATTTATTATATATTATTTATTATTTTTAGAAGAGTTCAAGCTAAGGTGAATTGTGGTGGTTAGCTATATAAAGCATGTATCCTTATAAGAAGAGTTAGGCAGAAGTGTCCACTTTCACCATTAACCTTTGCTTTATATTTAGAGGTATTAGCCAGGGACATATGACAATCAAACATAATAGGATATGAATGGAGAAATGCTACTGGGGAAATACCCCTTTTTTACAGATGACATAATGTTATATGTTACCAATCTAGAACATTATATAAAAATTATATTTGATAACAGAAACATTATAATAGTATAGTAGAATATAAAGTAAACAAAGCAAAAACAAAGACTATAGTAATGAATTGTGTCCCAATACATGACTTGGTACAGAGCTTCCCCTTTTTGTGGTGTCATCACAGGATGTTTTCATATTTGGGAATACGATTGAAACTGGATGCTGAGCTCTTTCCCATTTCTAAAGATCTAACATAAAATAAATGAAGTTTGTGGGGGAAAACTTGCAGAATGATGGTCAGGAGGAGAAGGAGTGAGGTTTATGGGAAGGCCTGAATTGAGCAATTTATGGAATATTGGAGTAAATGATTGTTAAAAAGAAAGAAGACATATATGAAATGTATAATGCATGAAAATAAAAACTGGTAATATGGTTTGTTTTCTTTCTATTAACGAATGTGTGCCTAAGTATAAGGGATAATTTAATAAAAGTGTCAAAAGTGAGATTTTGAGCAAATATCTAAAGAAATGTTGGAATAAATTAATCACAAATTTATAAGTAAGATGGGACTATGAAGACTATTATTTATTGGCATCTACAATGAGATACAGGCAATTAGAATGTTTTTGCTCCCACTGTTTTTTGTTTGTTTGTTTGTTTATGTAAGGCATGGTTATCTATAGCAATTGACTGATCAGATATGAAAGAATATGAAAAAGCAAATTGAGGAGCTTCTTTGGGATAACAAAGGAGATACAATGCAGCTGGAAAAATTGATACTGATAAAGGAGCAGAGTGGTTTGGGACTTCCAGATTTGGAGGTGTAGTATAAGGCATATAGAGTAGATTAATACATTTCTTTCAAATGGAAGTAAGATTGACATAGTGTCAGGACAGTGACAAGATCACAAGTGAGTATTAGGGTAAATCTAGGAAAGTAATATAAAAAGCATTATGTGCCTTTTATACATAAGAGTATTAAACAAGTCTTTGTGTTAAATGAAGGTAGACCTTGGAAAAATAGAATAATTCTAACAGGCCGTGGTATATATATATATATATATATATATATATATATATATATATATATATATATATATATATATGTGTGTATATATATATATATATATATATATAAATAAGAAAAGCATGAAAGAATCTCATGAGCATTTGATAAAGAAAGAACAAAGAAACAAGAATTTCGGAGAAGATGATAAAAGGGGATGAAGCAAGACAAACTTTTGGGATATTGAACTCAGATCAACTGGTATTTCGAGGACTAATGTTAGAGTTCAAGGAGAATATGGGAGGGTTTGATAGTAATTTTGTTAAACCACAAATAATAGACTTCATAGCTGAGGTCAAAACAGAAATGTCAGATCAGAAACGAGCACTAAGTAGAGCACCTAAGGCAATATTAGATTTGGAAATACATTACAGTTCTATGGTAATAAATGATTAAATAGGGATATCACAGCTAAATAGTGGCAGGAATATGTTATTTGCATAGAACTGCAATTAAATTGAGAACATTTAGAAACTGTCCATAAAATGTTTGCACACAAATATTTCTATACCTCTACAGAACTTAAAAACTTGAAAAATGGGTCCACAGACAAAAGGCAGATGTTGGAGATGTGAGGGTTCAGAATGAGATTCTTGGGAGCATATGTTTGAAGAATGTTCTGAGTTACTTCAGTACAAAAATGACTTGAATAATATACTAAATCTTAAACTTGGAAAAGAATTTAACCTAATTATAGAGAAGGGTTTGTTAAGTTGGTACAAATTAATGTGCAAAAGATGCGAAAGTGTTGCTATCATTACTGTTAATAGTAGCTAAAGAAGCTATAACTAAAAAATGGAAATCCAAAGACAAACCATCAAGAGAGATGACGAGATGGAGCAAGAGTAAAAATACAGAACTGCGAACTATAAGAGATCAGAAACAGAATCTCATATTAAAAATAGGATGTATGAGACTTCATGATGGAAATTGAGCTTTTAAAGGACATTGACATGGAACAAAGTCCATAAGATTATATGACTGCAGTACGATGTGTGAAGTTGTTGGTCTAGTTGTCAAGATTTATAATATAGTGAAAATAAAACCATATGGTCATTTAATTCCCAATCTCACATTATGTTGTAAATAGTTAATTTATATGTTTTAACTGTTTTTGTTTAAGGAGCAAATGAGATTAAGAACAGATACAATAGTGTATTGAGTTATTTGGATTTACATACTAAATGATGGCAAATTATTGAAAGTTAAATGTAATCACAGATCATCTGACATAAGGCTAGTTTATTAATATTGTATAAACATAACTATAAAAATTGTATGTGTGTGTGTGTGTGTGTGTGTGTGTGTGTGTGTGTGTGTGTGTGTGTGTGTGTGTGTGTGTGTGTGTGTGTGTGGATCTATTTTACAATGTTAACCTACCATTACATTGATGTTTAAATCAAGTGCAGATAATCAACAGAGTCCCAGAACACCAAAATAGCAAAATATCACAGGTGTATGTTTTAGCATTGGGGAAACCACCCCTGTACCCCCCTTGTGGAGGGCTTAAGCCTCCACTAATTATATATAACAACTCTGAGATTGCCTTACAGTGGATAAAGGGCAACATGCCAATCCCTGCTGCACAGAAATCTTGCACAACTGCCTTCTGCCATTCTGAGATATTTTGTCATTTTGATGGTCTGGGGGCATCAGTATTGTGCTCCAGTGGTTGTCTGGGCTCAGTGATTTAAATGACATTATACAGATTCATCGATGTTGTCAAGTAGACCCATATATACATACATATATATATATATATATATATATATATATATATATATGTGTGTGTGTGTGTGTGTGTGTGTGTGTGTGTGTGTGTGTGTGTGTTTATATATATATATATATATATATATATATATACATATATATATATATATATATATATATATATATATATAAATATATAAATATATGTATATATATATATATATATATATATATATATATGTTTACTACTGAAACCTCAAATGCGTATAATCAAATAATCAAGTAAGTGAATCTATATCACGATTTCCGTAGCATCAGAATGGCATAATATCGAAAACGAACCTAGCGATAGCCAGTTTTTGAAGTTTTCATTACTGCCCTTCAGACTTTAAAACTGCACATTGACATGTACTGCTATGGTATAATCTAACACCTCTTGGTACCTCCAAAATGTAAAGAATAAGTTGCAGATGAACATCTACTGTAGGAGATAGTATGTATTGCACAGCTGTTGATTTTTGCATTTCAATGCTGTGCTATAAACCTTTGCTTTGTAGTGATTTCTTGCACACTCCGTCACCATATTTCCCTTCCTTGGAAAATATATTCTACACTGTCCAAAAGTTACATCAACAATGTGCATGTACGGCTTTGAGATACAGCATTTCACATCTCAGTACCGTACTTAACCATCAGCATATGAAGTGGATATGAAGTGTATGATTATGAAGAAATTGTGAGGCCTGTAGCGTAGGCATGTATCACAAATAGCAACGTTAAAATGGGCAGTGCTGAGCAATAAGTGCAATATACCCACTAATAGTAAATTCTTCTTGACTTGGCAGTAATTTATCAAAATGTACCTCTTATCCACTAAATGTCATCTCTCTGGAGAAGATAGAAAACATCCCATAGCCCTACTTTTTAGGTCTTCAACTCTATTCTGCTCCAATTGGATAGCATGAAGGATGTCTAATAACATATATAATCTCTGTTTACTTAGTAAACTGCATAGATGCTTATGCCATCCTTCTACAGCATTTTGGCTCCTAGAGTATCCAAGGATGCATGTATTCCACTGGCTCCAGAAGGTTACCTTGAACAGGGGAGGCAACCACTGTGCAGCTGATCCACGTCTTCCATACCTCCTTGGTCACTTTACAATATATTTTTCCTTGAAAAAAGTGCATAATTGCCTGCCAGATGGAGGCATATCTGCTTCAGTGTTACTTAGTGTATCAAGAATGTTGTCAGGGCAAGCAAATACTAACGCCGGTATCTGTTTACATAAGAGTACAAACTGCATATTATTGCCAAAATCGGACGCGAAATGTGCCTTTGGTATCTACCTCCATATTATTTGAGAGAGGTGGAACCAGCACCCCTTTGCAACACTATCAGGTAAGTTTTGTTCTATAGCATTAACTCTGCCTTTTTCAAAGTCAATAAGAACCATACACAGTCATAACAGAAGTTCAAAACGTGCACAAATACATAGTACACACTTCCAAAATGTGTTGTAGCAGTCCTCTGTTTTGGACGGAAAAATTCCGTACATTACTGGGATAATCTTATGAAAGGTAGAACCTTGTAGATGGCAGTGAATAGAGTACACCTGTTTATATTCTATAGTACTTATGGGGAAAGTTCTGTACACTAGTATATATTCAGAGGAGCACAGGATTCGTAAATGTGATTCCGTGGTCATTATAACACAATTACCTACTGAGGATGTTGTACCAGTATGTTCCACTATAAACTGGCCATTCCTAATAGGCAAATGTTCCAGCCTTAGTCCAATCAGAGAATGCATGCCTGAATACATAGCCTGTCTTTTTCGCTGCCTCACTCTGTTCACACTTTGTTTTAATGCAGATGTGTTCGGAAGTGCATTAACTACTGCAGTTGGTATTTCTGCCAAAATCTCGGAGACTATTTTACATGAATCTTCCACTGAAGTCTCCACTCATCTTTTAATACTCTCCTTCACTTTTATCATTTTACATTTAATATCAGGGGCATGGTAATGCATCATACTCTTTCCTAACCTATGCATATCCCCTAAAGTTTCCATCACACATCTTCCTCTGCATTTGTCTTTCAGTTTTTTCGTAAAGCACCAATAACACGTGCCAGCAACATTTTTTTTCAAGGTTGTACTGATATCCATCCACACTTAACAGTTGTTTCCCCTTTTGAGAGACACCTGCCTCATATATATTACCAATTACACCAGGTACAAATCCTTCCCGTGTACCATCCATCCTGCACTCTGTCAGGAGAAATAGAACATTGCGTTTTCATTAATTTATGTGCTACAAAGAAAATTTCAGACTTACTGCCTAAATGTGTACTTACTGTGCTATACAAATAACCAAATAAGTGCTGTTACAGAGGAGTGAAGACACTTATCCAAATCTAATTTATGTACATGCCACAATGCTAGCAGCAGACTTTTATGCCCCAAAACACAGAAGTGTCAAAATCATGTTAGGATACATAACGCCACCTGCCACAACAACGGATTACAGATCATCGAGTGCAGCATGACACTCGATCTTTTGTATTCATTGTATTTTCACTCAGAAAAATGCACACTGGAAAACTGCATTTCGACGTACTGAGAATTGACTGCATGCCATTCGTAAATATGATAGTAAACCACATATATATATATATATATATATATATATATATATATATATATATATATATATATTTAGTATCTGCTGTATTGTACCGACCAGCTAAGAATTTATTTTATCAACCAAACTATATTTAGGTATCCAGCAACCTCCAAATATAAAATGTAAATGATAATCTAGAAGTCTTAGCAATGATTATAGGATATCACAAAGCTTCAACTGCTGAGAAGCAATAAAGTAGATATAAACTTCTACTGAAATCCACATAGGAGAGAAGGCTTTGAAGTTGAGGCCTTTTTTGTGCAGAGAAGTAACAGCTACTTAAGCCTTAATATATACAGCCCTTTGTCCAGTGCCCATCTCCAGTGTGTGCGTGTGTGTGTGTGTGTGTGTGTGTGTGTGTGTGTGTGTGTGTGTGTGTGTGTGTCTGTATGTGTGTGTGTGTGTGTGTGTATAGTGCTAGATGAGGCAGCTTGCATCTTTTATGATCCCAAATGAACTGGTGCTCCATCTTTTGAATCTTTGTCAGCTACTTAAATATAGGTAGTGTCATAACTTGTTACAATAACTTGTTTGTGTGTGTGTGTGTATATATATATATATATATATATATATATATATATATATATATATATATATATATATATATATCTCACACCTCTCAACTGTCCAGATTTCCACAGAATGTCCAGATTTTTGTCTCATATTTTGGCAAATCATTGAGGACTGAAGTCAGAAAATAATGGCAAAGATTTGAGTTTTAGACTTCATATCATTTATAAAATTCATGCTAATGGAAAGCCTGCTATTCTATTAACTTTCTAATTTTTTAAGAGTAATATTTAAAAATTGTCCCTATTTTAGCCCTTTGCTCTACCCATTATTTATGGCTTCGTCCAGATTTCTTGCTCTGAGGTTGAGAGGAATTATATATATCCATCTATTTATACACAACTTTGGATGGAGAAGAAGTTTCAAGGCATTAATTCTGCTTAACATGGTAGTGCACAGTATGTGCCTTTTACGTGATAATGCATATAGATTTATAGGAGGCTACTAGGCTAGCAGCCCTAGAGCCCTTACAAGCCTAGTCATGTTAATCCCAAGTTGCCTCACTTGTCCTTGGTTAGATGGATGTAGTTTGCTGAGTGAGTCTATGGCTGTGCATGTGTGCTTTAGCTAAATAGACAGAATATAGGTTGAAGAATATAGGTAGAATATAGGTAGGATGGTGAGATTTGGGTTAGCTTCTGCCCTCTCTGTCATTGGTTTTCCAAATGCAAAAGCTAATTTGTATTAGCTTCTCCAAGTATATGTGAAACCTAGCTTCTATGTCTTTGACAGGGAATATCAGGAGACTCATCTATGATCTGCTTCTTGTGGTCTGTGACTTGGATGAAACATCTCTGCTATCCCCTAATTTGCTTTAAAGCCTGAAATCATCTGAAATGCACGCAAAACCTCTTTAATGAGTAGACTGTCATGCACCAGATTCTCGCTGCATACTTCTCAATGGTCCAGATTTTCACAGAATGCCCAGATTTTTGCATCATCTTTTTCATCCGTTCCTTATAAAATTTGTGGTTCAATGGTAATTCACTGAGAACTGAAGCCACTAAATAATGGCATACATTTCAGCTTCTGGCTTCATAGCCTTCAGAAAAATGCATATAAACACACATACTTTCATTCTAACAACTTTCTAAGTTTATAAGAGCAATCTTTAAAATCTATCCCTATTTTAGGCTTTGCCCAGATTTCTTGTGATAAGAGGTTGTGAGGAATTTCTCAGTCATCATTAGGCAGTCATATGTGACTTCCTGGCTGTATCCAGCCTATCAGCCCCTCAAAGTTGCTAATCATTAGAGTCAAAAGCTTAACTGCCAATAAAATAAAGTTGGAAGAAAGGGCCACCCCTGCCCATTGCCCCTTAGTAGGATTAAGGGCAAGTACATTTATTAGATAACACTCCAGCTTGGGATAAGTCATACAACACTTGAACAGCTCTTATAAAGGTAGTGTAAATGGAATGGGTTAAGCACAGGCCACATACAATTATAGATCATTGAGTCAAAGGCCTGCTTAAAATCAACAAACAAGATAATAGAGGGGTTGTGCACCAGCCTCTGAGCTTGCATATATGTAAGGAGAGCTCTTGTGTGACCACCCTTTAATAAAACCAATCTGCAAGAGGTAAGAGAGTTATGATAGCAAAGGCTGAATTCTGTTGTCAGTGATCTTACCATAGCAGTTATCTCAGGAAAACTTGAACTGTTTTTCCTCACCCATAATTCATAATCAATTAATCTTAGACTTGTATGCCACAGAAAAATAACCATTTTTCTTTCTTCTGAAAAAGGTTTTATAACTCCAAGAAAAAGTGTTCAAATTAAAATAATGCTGCAATAATAAGAGATTAAAAAGAAAACAATCTAAGTGACAGGAAAGGGAGGATTGAAGAGGCATGGCCCACTCACCTCTCTTGGGAGATAAGCAGTGATCACATTTACTCTGTAGGGGTAGTTTTCCGGTGGACACTGGAACACTCACTGTTCATACTCTAGATGGGCAAGGATACCTAGAGGGAATGTCCTCCCCTGTTATCCAATTACCTTTCTAGGTATATACTTTAGGGACAAGGGCAAACAAAAAGAGAAAAACTTTGAAACATCCCTGATGGCTGTTAGAATGATGGCTTCTCCCAGCTAATCCTCACCCCAGTAATAGGGAATAAATCGGCTATGGAGGGCACTGATGATCATCAGATAGCAGGGCAAAGAGTCCAAAAAAGAAAGAAAGCAGTGTAAGTATACAATAAAAAATAAAGTCATAATCAATTAATTCCACAGACTTCAATAATGGAACCCATCTTTTGTTTTCTGCCCTAACCTTGTATTTTAAATCTCCAAGAAAAAATATTTAAATTAAAATAACAATTCAATTAACCATGAGTTAAACAAAATGAAAACAAAGTTAGTCTGTAAATCAAGAAATCAGATATGCTCACTTTGCAGTCTGCTCTGGCAGCTGTCTCAACTGCACAATGAATTACAATGTAGTCATAGGTCTATTACCAGCAAGAAACCACTGTATTGGTAATACAGTATAGTTACCAATGTGGAATATACTACTATGGAAGTCATCTATTCATAAGCCACCCCTGAATACATAGAGGTCCACAGATACACACATATAGGTATATGTATAAAATATATATGATACAGAAACTAGCCACAGGGCCCAATCTATGGCCATGTTGGTCTGTGCAAAGTATTCCTTTGGCTGTTCAAATATTGTTCTGAAAGGTTACTTTGAATTGGACAGCCATATCTGTTTTGTTCCTGCTTTTTCCTTTGGTAACCAAATAATCATTCCTTAATTGCTCTACCTATATAAGAAATCCATCTACTTTATCCTGAGATTCATCTCTGCGAGATTTCCCCCGGGCCATTCTTATTCAGTTTGTAGTTTCCATCCAGTGGCTTAAGTTAAATGGTGCTATCATCTAACATATCCACACTAGCACCTTGGGTCTATCCAGCAGCTTACATTTAATGGTGCTATTATATAACATATCCACATTAGCACTTTGGGTCTGTGCTTGCTCTAGAATCCTATTATCTAACTGTAGAACTCAGGCTTAACTTTGACTCTCATGTTGCCCTTCTTTCTAAACTGTACGTTTCATTTCGGTATAAATGCCTATCTGTACTGCATGTAACTACATTTTACTACCAAACTCTCTAATAGTACTTGAACTATTAACTGAACTGACTGTCAAAGTGGAAACTTGGTTAGCAAAGCAGTCAAATCTAGTATTGCAGGCTGTGTACCTGTAACCTAGAGTGCTATTTATGCAAGCGTATGAACCTACTGTCTTCACTGTCTACGCCCTTTGCTGTATCTACCTGTAGCTCTATTATATCATCCCTCATTTCTTTTTATCTCTCTTCTTACAGGCCACTGTACAATATTGATGGACTGATGCATTCAAACAACTAAAAATCTACCTCCTACTTGAAAGACTGCTAAACCAAGCTACTTCTGTCTAGTGCTCCTAGTTTGAAAGATGGACAATACATATGCTTGACTAAGCTTCCTGCACCCTACCTGTGTTATTTCACTGTAAACTATATATTCTTGTAATTATCTTTCTTGTGTGCACACTGACAAGGCAAAGATTACAGTTGTGGCTTCACCAGTCCGTAAACAGAACCCAAAGCAAAACAGCTAGCATCCTGTACTCTACATGGATACTACCTAACTCAGACATATTTCTCTCCCACTCTGAGTAGCAATTTCATTATGTGCTTATAAGTCCTGTTCCTGTAAGCAGTTTCTAACTGCTCCTATTGGTATCTAAACCTTCTCCACCCCCTCCCTTACAAACCTGCCTGTTTAACATCCCCACCATCTTTTTATCCCAATTCCTCCAACTCATCCATTACCCTGATTAAAATATTCCTTATCTTACTTTTTCTCCCCATTATCTCTACTCTTCTAGCTTAACCTCTACCTTACTCTGACCTCTGCCTCTTAACTCCCCCACCCCTCCACAACAGCAGTTATAGCATCTCCTGGCTCCTTACCATTTAGCTTACTGAACTCCACTACTCGCTGATTGTTTTTCATCTCTTTCCTACATGGCAGTTTGGCCCACTCCATTCAGCCCTTGCTATGTTTGGGCTTCACTCTGCTACCCTACCCTACCTCCAAATCCCACCCACACCAACCTACACAACATTTATACTCATGCAATTTTTTTCCCTCCCACTTCACTACTTCCCTTTCTGTACATCCCTACCAATTGATGCACTCCATCTACTTCATCACCACATCTCCTCTACCTGCTCATCCCAACCAATTGACACTATCTTATTAACCACACCTCCTCCCCCTAACTGGCCCCACTCCTCCCCCAGTACAACTCACCTTCACTCTAAACTACATATACTTTGTACAACCTGCCCATTACTCCTCTTTTCCTGAGCTCTCCCACCAGCAATAATATCCTCTCCCCTGCCTATCACTCTACCTACCTCTTCTTCCACACTGATACTCACCTTTCTACCCTATTCATTTCTCTCTGACTTCCATCACTCCTCCTTTCCCATCCGCCCAAAACCTGTTTTTCATCTCTGTCACTACTCCTTCAACTCTCTCACCTTACCACTTATCAAACTAAAATCTCTCTCATAAACTTACCTCCCACTCTTAACCACACACTATTGAACATGAAGAAACCTTACCCTATCACTATAACACCCCATTTATTTAATCTATCTAACCTTGTCATGCACAAATTCAAATTACTTTCTTCCCAAACCCTCAGAAAATGTAGCCTAAGTACTCTATTAATAATTCTAAGCTACCTAGACTGCTACACATCACCAAGAATATATTCTTATCTGGAGATATTCACCCTAACCTTGGCCTCCACACATCTCACTTTCATGACACCTTCCCCACACCCCCATTCACTACTCACTCCAAATCATCCACCAAATGCTTAACTAAAATCTTTATGAATATTCTCAGCCTTCTCAACAAAGTCACCATATTTCACTCATGGATTGCCCAACACTCATCTGACATAATAATTCTCATTGAAACTTGGCTTAAACCCCGCATTACAGACAATGAAATTCTTCTCCCTGGGTAGAATATCTTCTGCTCTGATAGGATCCACAAAAAAGGTGTAACTATAATATATTCATACCAGCTTAACCTTTCCCTGTTGCCCATATCACTCCCAAAATTTCACACCACTGAACTCTTACTAGCCACCACAAAAAGCTTTCCATTGCTGGTATATATATACATATATATATATATATATATATATATATATATATATATATATATATATATAAATACCCAGGAAATAACATTCCCATTCTTGAACACATTCTCTCCTTGGATCACCTACTACATATCTAGTGAAACAATTGAGTAGCAAACCTTGACCACTGACTCTCTCTACTTCTAGTATAAATCTCCATGGTTTCTCGCAACTAATTTCAACCCCTACCCACTATAGCAAATCCACCATCTCCAGTGCTCTCCAAAGACTGGATCCTAGTATCCAACCTGAACCTGTACCATAACCCCAAAACAATGCCTGATTCTATTAGCTACCACCTTCTAACCAGCACTCAAAGGCACTCTCTTCATCAAATTAGGCAGCACAAATATAAAGAGTACTGTAATCTCACTAACTCCCACCCTGATGAGTTCAACAATAGACTCTCCTCCATAAACTGGTCCTACCACTAGAGAATGCTGTTCTGAAATTAAACTGCATTTTTCTGGATATTCTCAATTCCCTTGCTTCCCTTAGGAAAATCAGAGTGAAATGTTTCCATGCACCTTGACTTTCTCATTCCACACACACCCTAATGCACAAAAGGGATATTGCATGGAAGAACTGGCTAAAAACAATGTCCTCCAATCACCTTCAAACCTATAAACAACTCCAAAACCATGCTAAAAAGCAAGTCAATGATGATAAAAAATTACTATCTAAATCCACAAACAAGCCTTCACAACAATCCAATCATTTTCAGAATACCATTAACAAGATCCTTTACCCAGGCTCTCCCAGTATACCAAACTCTTGTCCAAATAACTCTCCCCTTGAAACCACCACTAATCTCAACTCCTATATCATTAGCTCCATTAACAAACTAACCCAAAAAGGTCACACTTCCAAACTCACTTTTCCTCTCTCTACCCACGACAATAAACTTACCTTTTCTCTCAAACCTGTCTCCACTGCCTACATCAAACCACTACTGAGAAAATTAAAACCCTGCTCTCCCTCAGCAGACAATCTATCACTAGTCTTGTTAAAACTATCCACTAACTCAATAGCCTACCCTATCTCAATCCTTATCAACAGATCTATCCAAGATATATCCAAGACTCTATAGTCCCTTCTATCTGGAAACAATTCTTCACTATTCCAATTCACAAAGAAGGGCACTCCAGTGACCTTTCCAACTATAGGCCCATAGCCATTCTGTTCCCCCTTTCAAAAATACTTGAAAAATCTGCACACAAACAAATTCTTGATCATCTTTTACAAGAAAATCTACTCACTGCAACCCAACATGGCTTCCGCCCTAGACATAACACAACTTCTGCTCTAATCTCCTTCACTCATACTATCTCACAAGCCAGAGACAACAATAACCTAATATCCTGCCTATACCAGAAATTCATCCCTGGTTTGGCACCTATGTGTCTGATGAAAACAGGTAACCTGTAAATGGTTCATCTCCCAGGCCCATGCTTACATTTATCAAGGGTATCAGAACTTGTCAAAGATTTGGGGTGCATGACTAGGCTTAAAAAGGCCCTTGTGGTCATTAGCCTAGTAAACACCTAGGAACCTATGAACCTATTTCTCGGCCCCCTCCAAAGCTTTTGACACTGTCTCTCATCCCAAGCTTCTCACTATGTCTGATCTTTGTTTCTCCAACTCATTACTCTAGCCAATAGACAGAAGTCCATTAAGTGGTTCTCTTCCTTCTCACTCTTCCTCCCTGTTAATACCAGAGTACCACAAGGTTCCATTTTTGGATGACTATTATTCAATATATTTACTAACTGTCTAAACAGATCCTGCTCTCAGTCCTCATTTATACAATATGCTAATGACACCACTATCATCTGCTCATCTGATAATCCTTCACACTTCCACTCTATCACCCAAAACTCCTTCAACTCCATTGATAGATGGCTAACTGATAATTAACTTGTACTCAACCCCAAAAAACTACACCTCCTATTTTTCCCAAAATCTAACTCTCACCTTAAATCTTATTTCACTATCACATCCCTCGACAGCACCATAATAAATGTAGAAACACACACCAAGTTCCTGGACATCATCATTGATGATCAACTAAAATTCAATCTATATGTTCAAAATTGTATATAAAAAAAACTTTCCAAAAACTCAGCTTGCTCTCTAACACTCTATAACAAAAAAAAATATTCCTCACCAAAGACTTCAGACTCTCCCTTGCCTATGCCTATCTTCTTCCTACTCCACTCTATGACTGTCCTATCTTAACCAACGTACAATCCTCACTAAAATCTAAACTTGAACGCTATATAATAGTCACTAGGTTTGCTGCAAATCAACCCTACAATTAAAACCACTGTCTTTCTCTTAAATCCCTAAATTGGTTTGAGCTCCCTCACCAGCTCCTCCTAGCTCAATTGGTCCTCTAGCTTTATTATTAACAAACCTACACCCTGCCCTTCCATTGCATTCCACATCAGCTACTACAATCCCAGTCAGTCTCTGCAGAGTTTTGACCAGCTTCTACTGAAATATACATGCCCAAAAGAACAATAGGCTAAACCTATACAGCTACTCAGTAGCCTTGGCCTGGAACAATCTTCCACTAGCTATTAGAACTATATCAGATACCTTTAGCTTCAAAAAAGCATTAACAGAAACACTACTGAACTCGGGGCTCTGCTCCTGGAAAAACCCAACCTAACTCTCTCAACTCCACTTCCTCACCCTTCACTCTCACTGTTTCCCTCACACTTCACCTTCTTCCACCTGTTAACTTCCTTATACCCCACCTTACTCCTTCTCCACTCTTACTTTACTTCACCTGCCTGTCATTTTCACCCCTTCCTCTAGTGCTAGCAGCATATTAGCGTGACTTTATAAAATTTTTCTGACTCTACTGATCTACATGCTCATTCATGTTTGCACCTTCCCCAGTTCTGCAGGCAAATATCAACCTATTGATTTATGTCCTTCTTATTCCTCATATATACCATCTTTTACAATGCTTTGTCCAGTAGTATTTTACTGTGTATTTCTTTTGTTCTGTATTTAGAGTTTTTCTGTATGGAGCTTTTCTGCCTCGTCTGAAAAGGACACCTGCCCGGTTGCATATACTGTGGTTAACAAATCAAAATAAATAAATATAAAAATATAGAATTATAACAAGTGGCATAAGCTTACTGTATTCCCTGTACTTGGATAAATGTAGTATACACACACAAATATATACACAACACACACACACGCACACACACGCACACACAGCTACATACTCATGGAGCATTAGTCATAAAACTGGTTTGCAGCTGAACAGCCTGGCCTACTCACTTTGGCAGAATTGGGTATTGTTTTATAGTTTATCAATATTTTGTAAAATTTTGAAATACTGTTTTCTATGTCAAAGTCATTATATATGATTTCATATATGTATTTCGTAAATTTAGGTATTTCTTTAAATGAAGAATTGTTAATTATTCTACTTAAATCATGTGAATATGACAGAATACTCTGTAAAGTTAGCCAGTCCTGTTGTGGAATTTTGTATGTTGTTTTTATTACTTGCATATCTAAAACTTGTAGTTCTTTGATACATTGAAGCCAACAAACAAACCCATTCTGTTCCCAGGAATTAATAATGTCTATATATTTTATGTGGAAAGTTCTTTGTGACTATAAATGGTGTTAAAAGATCAAACCAGATTTTTACATCTATATTTGCATTAATAATTTTCTTAAATTAGTCAATGTAATAATTAATCATATGAGTTTAGTGGGTTTAGTTATGTTATATTGAATACTAATACATATGTGCCATGACAAATTGTTTTATCTGTTATTTGAATTTTTTTGTAAATCAAATTCATTTATTGATATTACAGTTAGTAATTCTTTCCAATTTGCAGAGTAATTTGGACTTATCCAATATGAGATTGTTTTAGATATGGATGCTATTATATATGTTTCTATATCATGAAAGTTTAATCCTCCCTGTTTCCATGGTCTGATATGATGTATGAAAGCTATTCTGTTTCTTATGGGACACCATAAAAATTTTATTAGGCATGAATTTATTTTTTTAAGTATATTCCTTTTTGGTAACAGTTGTATTGCCAAGGCTATATATAGAATCTTGGACAGTAAAACCGTTTTTTATTAACTGTAGTCTATCTTCCAATGTTAATATTATTTTGTTCCATTTTTCCACAGAGATTTTATTTGTATTGATATTATTGTAGTTCATTATTATCCTTGCATAACTCAATTCCTAGATATTTTAAGGTAGAGTCTGGTTTCCGTATGATGTGATCTCCCTTAGTCTGCAGTTCTTTTTTTTATTTAAGAATAAAAATTTTGATTTTGATTTATTGAAATGGAGTCCTGAAGTCATGTGAAATTTGTCAATTAATATATCTAATTCTTCTAATGTCTCTTTTGTATTAGATAATGTTAGTAATATGTCATCAGCAAATAGCATTACTTTAGAATTGTATTGTTCATAAACATCTATTCCTTTGATTTTTATATTGTTACGAACTGAATCTGCCAATATTTCAATAGCCAGAGCAAATAGAATCGGTGACATGGGACATCCTTGTTTAGTGCCTTTTGTTATATGTATAGATTCAGAGGTGAAAGGACCTAACTTGACATACACCAAATTATTTGTATATATATTCTTTAGGAGATGAACAGAGGATGCAGAAAATTCAAATAGCATTAGGATTTTGAATAAATAGTCCTAATTTAGGGAATCAAAGGTTTTCTCTATATCTAAGCCAATTATGAGTGTTTCTTTATTTTCTTTATTAACATAATCTGTAAGAAAAATGATCCTTTTAATATTGTCATTTGTGTGTCTATGATATATAAACCCAGTCTGATCATTATTTATTATTTTGGATAGTGGTATTTTCATTCTGTTAGTTAATATTGTCATGAATATCTTATAGTCATTATTTAATGATGATATAGGTCTATATGAGGTACAAAGGTTTGGGGATTTGTTTTCCTTTAGCATTGGTGTGATTAAGGAATATCTCCAAGAGGGTGGTATTAGTATGAACATTTCCAAACCGCTATATGACTGCCATATTGTGAGGTTGTCAGTTACATACAGTGGCCTAATTTACATAAGGTGCACTCATGGCATCTCTGCTCATTAACATAATTGCTGCTCAGCAGAGCTACAAGGTTTCCTTGCTACCTAGATGCACAGAAATGTTTTATAAATCACTTTACCTTTGTGAACTATACAAGACAGCCTTGTGCAGTACATATTTATGAATACTTCTACACACCTTGATAAATATTGTCACTCCTAACAACATTTCACGTTTTCTTTTAGCAGCTGTACAGCTGGAGTCGTATTTTTATAGCACATTTCAAATGCTCATTCCAAGCATCTTCCTTACCAGATCACTATTCCTTTCTTCCATTAGTAGCTTCTTTTCAATTTATCAGTCTAGTTTCAAAATAATTATCAATGTTGGAGAGTAAGGTGATGGGCAGGATCACAACGGGTTCAGGCACCTAGGTGGTGCGACACCCCACTGTGAGACAGCTGGATGTGGGCACATGGCAGTTTGGCAGTTTAGTTGCAGTGACAAATGCCTGCAGACAATTCCCTGTGGGAATAGAGGAACCCCCTGCACCCTAACCACAGGTGGGAGACACAAACCCCCTAAGTGATACACTCTACACCCCCTTAGAAACCACAATGTGCAACTGTCAGTGGAACATGTGCCTGGCATAGGATGCCAAGTGGGCATGAAAGTGGTAGTGTGAAACCTGTGTGCTGTGGGCAAAGCCTTTATTAACACAATATGTAAAGTGATGTGTGCAGTACCTGGTGCATACTAAACCCATATATAATCATAACTTATAGAAATGTGCCACAGCACGGAGAAAATCCTGCACATCACTGTAGTCACACTTATGTTGCAAGATGTGCTTTAGACGGTGCTCCCTTACAACAATAGCCTTCCTACGTGGTGTCACAGGCATCTCCCTCAAAAGAGTCTCTCATCGGGTATCTGTCAGGTTCTGTTCCTGTTGCAGAACAGACAGAAGGTCAGATAGCTGCACAGTAGGGCGTCCCAGTAACACCTTCAGCTGACAATGCCATGCCTGTACCTGGTTATTAGTCCGCGGGAAGTCCATGTCAGAGACATCACACATATTCCAAAACCTCAAAGGGTGGGATGATGGCAGTCGTTGCTGTGCAGAGCAGCGGGATGCATACTTGAGTGGTCGGCCTCACACATAATGATGATCCAGAAATATGCCAATAGGCTGTGCACAGTCTGGTAAAGTAGCCACGATGTCCAAAATTGCAGGGACAACATCTTCCACTGGTAAGAATGCCAACGCAATTAGCTTGCGTATGGCAATTGAGAAAGCAGTGTCTATACCATAGAGGGCCACAAGGTGGTGATGCTGGGTCTGGCGCCAAATGATCTGTGTGAAATGGAAAAGGCACCCCTTCAGAATACTCTTAGGGAATGCCTTACAGCTGGCACGAATCGCTGCCTTCTCAAAATCAGTCATAATATACTGTGGAGACAAGGTGCACCCCTGTTCTGTGGCCATACCCTTCAGTATCTCTCACATACTGTTGTATGCAGACTCTGACTTCCTTGTTGAGGTGGGGGTGCCAATACAGCCATGTAATGTATATAGTTGGCGACATATATCAGCCCGTGTAGGGAAGGTGCCATCCCCAAGAATGATGTCAGATCTGCACAGATCAGTCAGATTCTGTGACGTTGTAAGTAGAACCAAGGAATCAGTCCCATCCATATCAGACCTTCTATGGAGGATAAAGCTGCCACTACAGAGTGGATACTGGCTGACATCAATATCCGCGAGTGTTACTGGAGGTGTGGTCATGGATGCCCAGTTCTGCTCGCAGGGTAGCCACTTGGGCTATTATTGCATATGGCCCATGCTGATGTGGCAGTGATTTAAGCAGTTCCTCCCCCTCATCCTGATGAACAGTGATGGCACAACCTCTGCAGGCCTGTACTCTCTGCTCGATACATGCCCAGTACCGTTTAGGTGGTGCTTCACGCTCCAAATGGTAGAGGTATCCCTCCACTACCAGCATTGGTTTGCCCCATTGGCTGGGCATGTGCTGTATCTGTTGCCAAGCCGACCAGGGCTATACAGGTACATAGATTCCATCATGGTAACGCCACTTGTTGATGGCCTCTCAGTATCCATTAACGGCCAGTGTAGCTGGGAATAGGATATAGACACATCACTGGTACAAGTCACTATCAGATGTTAGACTAGTTGCTGTACACCACCTTGTGTTGTACCCTGTAAAGTAGCGCTGTCTGACACAGTTCCCTGTGCAGCTGTCTGTACTCCACCTTGCTCTGACTACCCATTCTGCTAGGGTTTCACTATGTGCAGTTCACACAGCCATGGGGCTGACAAGTGCTTGTAGTCTGGTGGGCATCTACATGACTTGCTTGCAACACAATTTCTATATGTACTGAACAGGTCACCTTTAACTCCCAGCTGTTCTTGCCGGCCAATCAGGGTGTGGGGCCCAGTCTCAGTTTCAGTGACAGAGGTTACATAGGTAGGTTACTCAGTGTTGCACCCTTGTCTGTCTACATGGGCCTGCATACTTCTGTACCCCAGCAAACAATGGATGGGTTTGCCAGCCACTGCAATACACACATGCTGCTGTGGACTGGGTGTAGGGTTGCTACCCCTGTGTGACAGTGTTCCCCTACTACAATATTTATTCCTGCTGTTGGCTTGGTAGTCTGTGCTTGCCTGAGTTCCATGTTCCCACCTGCCATTGCACTAGGGGGGCTCTGGCAGAACAGTTGCTGTCTGTTGCAGGCATGCCTCTCCATCACTAAGGGTTGGGCATGAAATGGAAATATTCACAACAGTGGTACTCACTGACACAATATGTCTATCATGCTGAGACATGCTTGGTTGCTGTTACACCAACAGGTCTTACAGTAGCATGTACTTTCTGAGGGGTACGAAGTCTGAAACTCATTTGTCTGTTCCACTACACTGCTGGATGTCCACATATGTGTGGTATTTAGGCTACATATATTCTGCACAGCTCAGGGCTGTTTGTGCTATTAAATCATGGTAGACTGTATTGGCAGGGACTTGCTATCTGAAAATGTGCATGTACATACACTCTGCTGCAGCTACTATGGATTATACTACTTGCTTTCTGGGAGGGTTTAGTGTGCGGGTTTGTGAGGACTTCTGGTAATCTACAGGTATGTTGCTTTACTTTTCTTATTGAATTTATTTGTGTGCTTTGTGTGTACATGTGGAGCAGTTGTGGTATTATACATTTACTTGCATTCATTTGGCTTAACATGTTGTTGGCATTCCGCACCTGTTCACACTGTCTGTTTGCAGCCATTTGTAGTGTGCTTTAGGGTTTGTCTCTGTTTGTTTGTTTTCCCACCAACGTGGGTTCCAATGGTGTATCTCCCTTTTGGCCACACCGCTCTATGGTCTAGCGGTGCTGCGGCCTACTAGTTTTGGCGTTGTTGCTCGTGGGCAATCGTCTTGCGATCTACACGCCAGAACCCAGATCACAACATATTGGTAAAATCTCTTGTAACTACTTTATCCAGGAAGCAACTACATATCACAGTTATAAAATATGAAAGCTATAGCTAATGAGCCCTTATAACATTATAAAATCAAATAATTATTCCCCACATTAGGAATAAAATACTTTAGTTCCTAAACAGCGAAATGAAGATAAAAAAATTTGAAGTATGCAAGTGTTCTGCATTATAGAGCCATAGTGGATGCAGCTGAAAACTTGAGAACATTTCTTTTCCTATTGCTCTTATGCAAAGGAGTGTAATAAATAAACAAAATTAACTTGGCAACTGAGTATTTAAAAAAAACTTGTATATGAAAAATGACAGGGAATGTGTGTGTGTGTTTATGATACAAATTTAAGACTGACACAGCTGTCCTATACTTGCTCTAGCATGGTTTTAGCAACCAGTTTTTCATCACTTTTGTTTCACCATGCTTGCTTAAAAACTTTTATTGTGCACAAACATCTTACTGTTTGTACCTGGCTTACCACCACATAGAGGGTGCTGGGGCTGACCATTTGGAGCCAGCTTTTTAACAGTACTTTGTAATTTCATAGTAGCATTAGAGTTTGATGACAAATGTCAACATGCCCCAGCTTCATCCTTGTGAATCCATCCTGATGTATTTTGTTTTAAAGCATAGCTAATGGCAGTTCATCAGCATATGCTTGCTCACAGTATGGTATATTACTTTATAAGTACATCAGTGCTACGTTTCTCAGTAAATAAACAATTGTTTTTTTACTTGAGGTAAATGTTACATATGTAGGAAAGAGAGAGTAAGGCACAATGCTAAAATACTATAGCTGCATATTTATAGATAGGGCACTATGATGAAGAAGTGGGAAGCATTATGCCTAATGCTGTTCAAATGAAACATGGACTAACTATACCTATAAAAAAGTAAGCAACAAAATACTGCTACAAGAGGCTTCATTCAATGCATCAAAGAAATGGCAAGATTATCTGTCATATTTTATAACCTCAGCAAACAAGCTGTGTGTGGGAATAAGGTCCTCCACTTCAGACGCACCCAATTGTTTCCCTTAAGTAAATCTTAGTCTTTCTGGAAAGAAGTGAACTAACAATTCATAAAGGCACCAGTAAGTTAGGGGGCCCCCTAACACTTTACACTCATTACAAGGACAGCTTTCTACATTCTAGCATATACTTTCTCTAAGAATTTTGTAAACTTCATTTTATAAATATGATATATGTATATATATATATATATATATATATATATATATATATATATATATATATATATATATCGATAGATAGATATAGATATAGATACAATTCCATCCCAGTCATCCTTCCATCCAACACACTTTACTTCATTTGTTTTTCTACTTAAAGAAAGTATACTCTAAAGAAATAGAACCACTACAGAAATTATACCACCTAATGCCCCATTAGGGTTACATAACCTCCATCAGTAATTTGCCTATGACTACACAGACTTTATTGCCATTCTTCTTCTCCACATCTATAACTTTGCCTAACTCAAAACATCATGGCTGCCATCTGGAAAATAGTACTATTAAAACCCCTTTCAAAACAGCCTAATCCTGAAAATGCCTTACACTTCTGTTCTCCCCAACCCTTGTTGAAAAGAGTATTGGTTCTCTTCTCCCTACAGCAAAATCTTTGAGGAAATAATGGATTCAAAAATACCACCTTCTCACATTTAAACAACATGGCTTCTAGTTAAACTGCAGCACCATGACAGTACTCTGGTCCCTCATAGATGAAATCTTAATCAACATGGACAAAGACCACCTTTCTGGGACTGTCTTCATTGACTTCACTTATGCATTTAACCCTATAGACCACATCTTTCTTCTTCAAAAAATTCAAGAAGTAGGCATTAGCCCAAATTCCACTACCTGATTTAAAGACTTCATATACAATAGACTATTCAAAGTCAAAATAGACTCCTCTTTGTCTGAGGCAGCCCCTCTCCTCTAAGGTGTACCCCAAGGATCAGTTTCTCCTCTGCTGTTCGCAATATTTATCAAAAATTGCCATGTGAACTTCCAAACATTCCACTTATTCTTTATGCAGATGACAGCAATACTCATGCACAGCCCCTCTCACTCTACTTTGCAAACCCAGCTCAGCTTAGATCACCATACCCTTACCAGTGTCTCTTCAAACAAAAAATAATTCTCAACCATTCAAAAATTAAAATAATGTTCTTTTGCACACTTCATAAACTGGAAAAATACCATTGCTCTCCTATGCATTACAGACATTAGCAACACACAGAAGAAACAACAATATTTTTAAAATGTCTCAGGATCTGGCTAGATCAAGCTCCTCTCTTCCAGGCTAGGAAAATCTGTCTATAACTAGCTTCCCCAGCCAGAGCAGCAATTAGTAATGGTGTCATTCTAGCACAGCTTGAATATGGACTACCCTTTATTGCTGCCACCTCTAAGAAAGACTTATACACCCTGCAAATCATCTCATATAAATGCATTGCTTTATCACAAACTCACCAGTACAAGGAGACCAATGCCACATGCTAACCAAAGCCAACTGGCTACCTATCAAAACAGAGGGATGACATATATTCTTAGCAGTATTTGCTGGCCTCATCCTCATATAGTTGGTTAAAAAGGCTTATATAATTCCAGATGTTGGTATGAGTTTACACCCATTTGTTTTGTATTTAGTAATGTCAGTGACACATATGGTTGCATATTCGCCTTTGGTGCTGATAGACTAGGAGGCAGTGGGCTCTGTTCTCACTCCAGATGATTAGATTGCTGACACTGCAGTGCATCATTAGGGAATGCTGCATTCCTGAGTGTATTATCCTTTAACTACGAAGTTAAACCAAGGTCCCATCTGCTTGGATTGGTGGTAGCTGAGATGGCTGTAAAAGATCTCATGGCACCTATTGAAAAGAGAAGGAGTCTTTTATTCATGTACAAAAATATCTCTTATTTACAAAATATAAATCCAAATATTTGCAAATGTTAAAACATATACATATACAAATCTATTTACACATATTCATAATTTCCTTTGCAATCATACTAAATTTTCATCCGTAGTAGGCCCCCACTCCTTTTTCCATAACCACTCTCATTTTATTAAATATTGCTGCTAAAATCCATTTACCATTAAACATAATTTCATTTATTCTTTCACTTTATATAACACACATAATAGAAAATAAAGTTTTATCTATTCTTTTAGCATATTCTTTACTTCTGCTCTTATATTATGCATATTTAATCATATCCACATTTATTTTCTCCACTTATTTTATCCATCCATCCAGCCACAACTGCTTTTCTCATTTTTATACGTAGGTTCATAGGTGTGTACTAGGCTAATCGCCCCGGAGCCTTTACAAGCCTAGCCCATAGGATTACCCTAGCATCGTGCCACCCGACCTTAATTCCCAGTGCCTCTGTCGAGTAGAGTCACTGGAGTGATTCCTGGGGTGAATTTTCTGTTTCCCATCCACGCATCAAGATTTCTCTTGAAGAGGGCCAGTGAGGCACTTTGCTTGAACCTGAACCTATGAAAAGTAATTTCTTTTAGGTATAGATAGGCATATAGTAAATATTAGTTTAGATGTTTTCTGTATTTAATTGAGACTGTCCTACAATGTTGCTTTAAATATTTCCTGTGATTCTGAACTCTGCAGTTACTGTGTTGTTTGAGTATTGTCTTGTTCTTTTATTATTTATAATCAAATATGTTTAAACCTATCTTTTTGGCTGATATTTGTGAGATACATTTAAGCTCTCAGAGTACTTGCATATGTATTTGGTGACACTGTAGAGGGCACTCCTAAATAGCCTTAGCCTTGGTCACACTTACCATTTGAATAATAGTAACATTACACAGTGGAATTGGCCACCCTTTGTAAGGACCTTTATAGTAGCTGATAAGTAGGGGTTGGTGGCAGTGATAACTACCTTATTGTCTGGGCAGAAGGGGACATAGCTAGTAAACCTGTGCCAATCTTCCCCAGGTGTGTGCGTGAGTGTGTGTGTGTGTGTGTGTGTGTGTGTGTGTGTGTGTGTGTGTGTGTGTGTGTGTGTGTGTGTGTGTGTGTGTGTGTGTTTTTATATAAATCAAATTTCAAAGTGTGTGTGTGTGTGTGTGTGTGTGTGTGTGTCAGCTACTTGGACAGGGTCACAAAGCACTGGTTGGACAGAGAGGGTGCTGGAGGTCTTGGCTTGGCCCCTCAGCTGAGATCTTAACCCTATAGTTGTGCCAGTGGGGAGTCTTATTGGGGATCTGGAGAAAGAGGGAGAAACCAGCCCCAGATTGACTGTGATCTCTGTGTGCTCTTAAGGGAAATTGTACTTTACTGTGTGTGTGTGTACTTGTCATTCTCACAATGTGTACATCCCTCACTGGTGCTGGTGGTAAGGTTTGAGGGTCCTTGATTACTGGGCCAGTGCAGGGGTGTCACAGTATTAATCTCTTATTTTTTTTTCAATTATCCACTAGCATTTTGTACAGATTTAATGGAGCAGCATATACCACTAGGTAATTAACCCTAAATCTCCTTCCTCTATATTTACAGAGAAAACTCCTGTTTTATTGGCTTTAATCTAAAACCCCATAGAAATTAAAAAAATTCTCCAATAATTCCTTTTCAAATACTATTGGCAACGTAAATACACTTGTCAAGTATGCAGTTTTTTCCATCAGTGCTAAATTTAACAAATAAACCCCTTTTCCTGAATGATAATTTATATGTTCTCCAGAAAAAAAGGAGGTTTGTTTTATTTCTTCTATTTTTTCCAATGAATTCTGCTTACATCTTTATTCCCAAGTTTTATATGTAACACAGACATTTCATTCATTGTAAAATATATATCCCCTAACTTTATGACATCACCTAAGCCTTTACTTTTCTCTTTATTTAAAGCCATCCATATCGGGTCTATATTATAATATTGACAGTTGAAAACATCGAACAACATATGGTCGACACCATATGGTCGATGTCTTCAAACCTCGACCTTATAAAAAGACAAAAAAGAAAAAAGTACCCTAACGGGTTTAAGCAGGGGAGCAAGCCTTGCTGTACCCCCCACATGGGGGGGCAGTGCCCCCAACACCCCCTGCTACTTAAATATACCAACTCACAGACCACAATACATTGCAGTAAATGGAAATCTCCCCTTATGGAGATTTCCGTTTACACGCTCGAGATTTTGAGCATTGGATATTCTCATGCCAACAATGTCAGATTCAACATTGTCGTATTTTGAGAATATAATATAGACCCTCCATATCACCTCTAGATGCTCATTTGTGCAAATTACTACTTCTTTTATCAAAAGTTTGTTTTTTGCAATGTATTTATTATTTATTTATTTGTTTGTATATTTATTTATTAATTTATTTATTTGACATTAGTTGACTGGGTTAGTCCAACTGAGCTTAAGCCCTTTTTCAGCAGAGGACCAGTTAGGAAAGCTCCACAATTCAGAATTATTATACTGTCATCTGCATATGTTAACACAACTAGAATTCTTAACCTTTCTGGTGTTATATAGCATGCCTCCTTCATTTTATAATTTATTTCACATACTATCACATTCACAACTAATGCAAAGAGTAATGAACTCATTGAGCATCCCTGTCTTACACCACTGTCCCTATGTACCTCTTGGCTTAACTAGCCATTTACAAGTATTTTTACTTTATTATTACTATTTATTACTGTATGCTGACATGCATAATTTCCAAACATTCTCACTTATATCATAGTCTTTCATTATTACCCATAATTGTATCAAATGTCATTAATGTCTCCTATCAAGATTTTCACTTCTTCTTTTCTATTCATAAAATCATCCACAATTTGTCCCTGTCATTAATAATTCTTGGCAACCCTTCCCATTTATACTTTATACACTATCTTCCAGAATATTTTCCATTTTAGCTTCAAATCTCTTTGCATTATTTTCATAAAGATCCTTATTATTCGCTACTATCAGTCTCCATTTTTTCAATTGTCTTCTATCTTCTTTTTTCCATATGAATTTAAATATTCCACTACAGAATGATTTATAAATAAAACTTAATTTAACCATTTATTCAAAATGTTTAAAAAAATTTTTTTGCCAAATCCTTAAATTTTTATAATCTAGTTCTGCAGCCAAATCTATATTTACTTGTACAAATATTTTATTAGTTTATAAAAAATTATACTTTATTTGTATAAAGTATAAATGGGAAGAAGAGCTAAACCCAAACATAAAACTACTGTTCAATCTCAGCCTTACTACAGGATATGTGCCCAAAGAGTGGCGTACAGCAACAGTGGTCCCTCTCCATAAAGGTGGTGCCTCAACGGATCCTGGAAACTATCGCCCCATAAGCCTGACTAGCTCGGTCTGCAAAGCTATGGAAAGGATCATCATGGACCTCATAAATAAAGATATTGGAGACCTACAGACACTGGATCCTACCCAGTTCAGCTTTGTTAAGGGCAGATCCTGCCTCTTAAACCTGGTTGATTTCTTTGAAACAGTCACCAAGGCCATTGACGAGGGGAAGGTGGTCCACACAGCCTACCTGGACCTCGCAAAAGCCTCCGATACAATACCCCACTCGGGCATTATAGATAAGCTCACCAGCTTAAATATAAATCCCTATGTCACTAGATGGATTGCAAACTGGCTCAAGGACAGAACCCACATGGTTAGAATTGCTGGAGCCATGTCAGACTCCAAACCAGTTACAAGTGGTGTCCCACAAGGCTCAGTCCTGGGACCTCTCTTGTTCGGTATATATTTCTCGGAGGTACAGGCCAACACGGAAGGACTGTGGCTGACCAAGTTCGCAGATGACTGCAAACTGGGCGCCATAATTGACTTTCCAGCCGACACAAGCATCCTCCAAAAGGGCCTCATAGAAACAGACAACTGGTGCCAGAGCCATGGCCTCAAGCTAAATGCCAGAAAGTGTATAGTCATCCCCTTTGGCAAAAACAAAGTGCCCACAAATTACCACATAGGTGGTAATCCATTAAGTACAGAAGAAGTAATTAGGGACCTGGGGACCGAAGTTGATAGCAATCTCTCATTTGACAACCACGTGGCCAAAGTGGTTAGAAAAACATTTTATATAGCCCACCTAATCATGAAGGGATTCACATCTAGATCAGGTCATCGTGCCTCTTTACTCATCCCTCATCAGGCCCATAATTGAGTACAATGCCCCTTTTGGGATGTACCTTACCAGACACCTGCAGCAACTGGAAAGACCCCAAAAGTACCTCACCAAGAGGATCAAATGGCTCAAACAGATGCCATATGCTGCCCGGTTAAAGAAACTCCAGCTCTACTCAGTGGCATACCGCCTGTTCAGAGGCGATCTGTGCCTGACGTATAAAGCCATGTCCAACCCGGAATTAATGGACATGCTGCACCTCAGAAAATCCAAATCCCATCGAGCTATGCGCTCGAGAGACTTGAACCTCAGCACTGAAATAAATAGGACATACTGGAGGGACAGATTCATAACCCAGAGGATCCCTTCACTCTGGAATAAAATCCCAGTCCAGGTTAGGCAGAGTCCCTCATTGACTCTCTTCAAGGGGAATCTTGATGAGTGGATGGGAGATCGTAGTTTACCCCGGGTATCACTTCTGTGTCACTGTTAGACAGAGGCACAGTATACTAACCTCGAAAAAGGGCATAGCAAAATAAATTTAAAATGGGTGGCAAAAGCCAAACACATTCTGGCTAGGCTTATAAATGCCCTAGGGCAGATAGCCTAGTATGAACCTATGAACCTATGAACCTATTAAAATCGTTTATAGAAATCTCTTTTTCCAACCCTTTATACTGTTTTTTCTGTTAACATTTTTACTTCCCATGTTTTTTCACTACTGTTTTTTTCCTTAAACATGTCTTATACATATTGTACTAGACTATTTATAATCTTTTCCTGACTTTGTTCTAGTTCTCATTATATGTTTTTTTATTTCTCTTATTCCACTACCATGGTTAAGTAACTTGATACTTCTTTTTTTCCTTGTAAACATTTTCTTTGTCTATACAGTGATTCTTGTATTTTTCTTGATTTCTTTCAAATAATTATTTTTCTTTGTCAAAATACTTTCTATCATTATGTAGGGAGGAATGTTGGCTAATGGTTACGGTGTTTACCTTGCAGATACAAGGTGCAGGGTTTGTTTCTCACATGCGGTAACTGGCTGGGATTAAAATGGTCACAAGGGCAGTTAGCCTAGTACTGAACTATGAACTGTGTTCTAAATTTTCTAGTGCATTGTTATATGTTATTTTATATTTTCTTTCTCTACTTTTCTCACATTATATTGCCACTGTAATTTTTTTTTACATTTTTCCTTAAATATCATCCATCATTCAGACTAATTTTTATAAAATGTACTCATACTTAATATGATCTTTCCATAACTGTATCCTTCTTTATTCCATGGTTTCTCATTTATCCTTTTTATTCTTTTCCCTATTTTTATATATCCCTTGTTTTGCTTTAACTCTAGTCATATTGCGAGATGATCAGAAAATCCTGTTTCAACTACCACCCCTTCTCCTATAACTAAACCTTCTAATACTACAGCCTTTCGTTAAAATAATATTAATATTTATTGCTACATAGTCTAAAATCTGATGAAATAAACTTCACCTTTTTGTAATTAGTATAAGCATTTAATGTTATAATTCTATATATTTGTTCTTTCCATTTTAAGTCTACAGTGGTTAATTTTCCCATTTTTGTTAAAGTTACATCTAATATCTTTACTGTATTGCTACAGAATACAGCTGTTCCAGAACATCTCTTTTCCCAAATTCCAATAACCCACTCGGGCATTGTTGACAAACTCAAGAGGTTAGGTACAAACTCGTATGTCACCCGGTGGATAGCCAGCTGGCTCATAGACAGGACACAGGAAGTTTGAACTGGGAACTTCACCTCTACAAAGAAGTCAGTCACAAGTGGAGTCCCTCAGGGGATCAGTCCTTCGACTGCTCCTTTTTGGCATTTACTTCTCTGAAGTCAAGTCCAATGTCACTGGTCTCCAGCTGACTAAATTTGCAGATGATTGCAAATTAGGAGCTGTTATTGAATCCCATACTGACACAAATGTTCTCCAGGAGGGGCAGACACAGACAAACAACTGGTGTTAGATCTATGGACTAAAACTAAATGCCAAGAACAGCATAATGGTATCCTTTGGGAAGTCATCCACCCCTGGTAACTATCATATTGACAACACACCCCTTAAGTTGACCCAGTAGTCAGGGACTTAGGGACACACATAGATAGTAATCTAGGCTTTGGCCATCATGTGTCTACAGTAGTGAGGAAATCATTCTGTGTTGCACAGCTTATAAACAAAGGTATGGCATATAAGTCTGAGGAAGTCATTGTTCCACTGTATTTGACATTCATCAGACCTATCATTGAGTACAATGCTTCCTTTGGTATGTACCTAACCAGGCATATCCAACAACTGGAACATCCACAGAGGTTCCTCACTAAAGAATACAGTGATTAAAGAATATGTCCTATGCAGACCACCTCCAGGCTCTGTCCCTGTATTCTGTATCCTACAGGTTTTGAGGGGAGATATCCACAAAACAAACAGCACCAGAATTATCATTTCTAAAGACTTAAACCTTGCCTGTGATATAAATAGGACCTGCTGGAGAGACAGGTATGTACCCCAGAGATTACCCCATCTCTGGAACAGGCACCCCATCCATGTGAAGCAGAGTTCCTCCCTAACCCAATTCAAGTGCAACCTGAACAATTGGATGAGGAACAGGAGTTTTGTCCCTGGTTTGGCACCTATGTCTCTAATGGACACAGGCAACCTCTAAATGTTTCATCTCCCAAGCTGCTGCTTACACATATCAAGGGTATTAGAACTTGTCAGAGATTTGGGATGCATGGCTATCCTAGTAAACACCTATGAATCTATGAACCTATGAACATGTATTGCATCAAACCAAAATCTCGATTCTTCCTATCACGGTCTTAATACTATTCACATTTACAGAAATCACTCTAAAGTTTTCATTTTCCCTTTTCCTTAGATTCCTGGTTTCATAAGTCCATGGATAATTACTAGGCTAACTTTCTTAATAGGCCATTCCAATGCTAGCCAATTTCCTTCCCGAAGGTGAGACTTAAACTTTGTACGTTGTATTTGTGAGTCAAATATCTTACCATTTCCTTTCCTTTTTCTTTTGTACTTATCCCTTTAAATTTTCTTTGTCTGTATTTTACCAATAGAATTATTTTTTCTTCCTTTACTACCTCCCAGTTTATGTCTTCTTAATCAGTTATTTCAGAACCTTCTTCTATGTCCTCTTTATAATTTTTTCTCAACTATTTTTTTTCTATTTCTACTACTTCTAAAATATCATCTCTGTTCATTTTCTTCTTTTTCTTTTTTCTTATTCTTTTATTTTTGCAATCCATCCATAAATGTTCAATTTGTTACATTTACATTTCATTTCACATTTTTTGCATAATGTCCCATTTCCCCACAAATATGACAATCGCTTTTAAAACAGTATTTATCAAATTACCTTCTTTTCCACAAAAAAAACTGTTTTGGGTTGGCTGCAGTTGTTTATGGCAGCCCTTATTCTTCTCCACATTTATTATGCTTGGTATATGTATAATTTTTTCTCTTTCGATTTTTAACACAATATTTCAATCCCATCCACCAATCCATAAACCCCTTTTGTCCTAAATCTTTGCAATGTCCAGTTCTTGTTTACATAAAGTTTTCATATGCCCTTTCAAAGTCTGTCTTTCTACCTTTGTTCGACATTGGGCATAAATTTTATTTTTTGTTTCCCTATTAAATGCTTTCATGATACAAAAATTCCATGGGTTGCAGTCTTTCTTTTCTTTTCATATTCTCCAAGAAAGTTTTCCATTGAAAAATAGTCTCAAATATAATGTCACAAAATGTTTCTTTGTTAAAGAGAATAAGTGCTCTTATCTCATGTGCTGCTATTAAATTGTTCCACACTTCATACCTGTCCATTTCTTTGTTTCCTTTACTTTGAATCCTAACTATGTACTTCTATTTTTCATTTTTTCTGCCTAATTTTCTGCTACTCCCCTTTTGCCTTCCTTTACTTTCTCTGCATATGTTTTCTTTTCCATCTCACCACTATTCTTTATTATAGTCTCTGCATCTTCCTTTTCTATTTTCTCCATAGTGTCCCCCCAGGAAATGTCTCCTTCATTTTCTGGCTCATTCTGCATCACCATTTCTTTAAGTAAATCATCCCACACCCTCCTGACTCAAGGGTTATAATTATACATCCATCATTTGCCAGCTGATCTCCATTAAACAGATTTCTTTAAAACATCTCCTCAAAATCCTGCCACATCCTGCCACATTCTCTACTTTCTCCTCTATTTCTCTCACTTTTGCATTATATTATCTCCTTCTGTCTCCATCTACTTCCCTCTTTCTCCAGGCTGCTTCGGTGTTTGGAAAGGAAACAAGAAGTGCTCCTGCAAAATGGGTCTCACTCACAACAATGATGAGTAGGGGAATTTCTCCAATATCCTGGACAAATTTCCCTTAGTAGTATAAATACTAACTTGGGTATCCCCTGAAAAGAGGCCACTAGCTCAGTTAACAAAGATAAATAAATAATTTAAAACTTTACTACTGTATTACTGTCTGTGTTTTAAAATCCACTGAAGCCTCATGAAACAGGGAGATATCATATCCTCAGTGCCAGGAATGTAACTTTGGTTAGTGGCCTACATGTCATGATGCCAATACAGGAGGGAGAAATGACTGGAAATAAACTGTTTGGGAATGGAAAGATTGATACTTTTAGCATGGCAGGTATACTCCACATAGACACTAAGGGTCTGCAGTCTGCAGGTAGAGCAAGAAGAGAAAGAGAGATACCAGAGACATCAACAGTGGAAAACATAGTGAAATATCCACTTGTTTCACTGTCACCTAACACAAGACAAATACTGCCATCATGGTGGGAAGCAAACAGGTAAGATATCCTTAGAAAATCCCATTCTGCTATAGCATGTGATAAAATCAGGCCCCACTTCCTAATCCTTGACCCTGTCAGGAAAATAAATGTACAAGCTGGACAATTAAAAAGTTGCAGTCATGTAAGACCAACAAAGACAGAGGGAGAGAACATCAAAGTAGTATTATATGTGTTTAAGGAGCTCTGGCAAATCATGTTAAAATTTTCCTGTTGAAAGTTTAAAATGTTAGTGCCTGGTATTTTAACACAGGTATAATACAACAAGCTTTATTAACACCTTGGGGTGCTGAGGCATTCAACCTAATCTGCCATTTCAATTCTGCCTTCTCTAATCTTTTTTTCCAGTGCCCTCCCCTAGGGTCCTTTTCAACAATTTCCAAAATACCAAATAAAAATACTTTGCATGTGCCATTTTCCTTAAAATGTTTATATAAAGCATTGTTTTCATCCTCCCGTCTTACAGCATATTGATGTTCATAGATCCTTTTTCGGACATCCCTCTTACTTTTACCTACATAGTAATAATAGCAATTTTGACACACCGCTACATATACCAACCCCTTTGAACCACAAGAACCCCCCACCAGTCTTATATTCCTCTTCAGGGACCCAATTTCCACATTAACAGCTTCCAAAATATACTTACAATAACCACAGGAACCACATTTTGTGGTACCTCTCTGGGGTCCTTTAACCATGGTAGGGTGTTCTAATAAAAACTTTCAGTTGTAATTGGTTTTATAAAAAAAAAGAGGGTTTCTTTCTTAAGGAGTCCAATAGTTCACTGTTACCTTTGAACATTACCCAATTCCTACTCGCTATCTGTTTTATTGGTCTACTTAGTTCACTATACGTCAGTACCATAGCTTGGGTGTATCTATTGTTATCAACAATTTGTCTGGTTGTGTCCGAAGAATTTAATGATGTATGTAGTAATGGTTTATATCTCTTGCCCCACTCTTCCATCACACCCTCACAAATAGAGTAAACCACTGTTGTTGGGTAACCCCTCTCAATAAAAGATTCCACTGAGGTACCCATTTCCCTTTTTCAAATCTCCTTATCTGAACACATTCTGGCAAGTCTCACCATTTGTCCCTTTACTATGTTTTTCTTAATAAATCCTGGATGGCAACTGTTAAATTCCAAGTAGTCATTAGAAAAAGTAGGTTTCCTAAATATCTTAGATGTAAATATATGCTGTCCCCTATCCTTGGACACTGTAACGTCTAAATAGTTAATCAAGTCCTTACTGTAAGTACTAGTGAATTTAAAATAGTCACTAATACCATTAATGTGTTCAAAACATTCTGTGATAGTGTCCCCACTCTTCCATAGGATAAAGATGTCGTCCAGGAAATGCAAATAGATCCACCATTGACTGATGTCGTCCAGGAAATGCAAATAGATCCACCATTGACTTGAAAATGTACTATTGAAAACTTGTTCTTTTTCCCATCTGTACATCACCAAGTTAGCACAAAGGGGGGCACAGCTTATTCCCATTGCCACCCCTTTGGTTTGTCTGAAGTATTCACCCTCAAACCTAAAAAAAAATTGCTTTTCAATATTATTTCCATTAGCATCATGATAAAATTAACCACGGTGTTGCTTAGGTTGCCCAACTCCAACAAAGCCTCATAAAAAAGATGTAACCTTTCATTATGTGGGACAGAGGTAAACAAATCAACTACGTCAATAGTGGTGAATACATTGGACTCACTATAAAATTCATTTTTGATCCTAGAGAGAAAATCCCATGAATCCCGTAAGATGTAGTTGATCATTTTTAAATTGTTTCTCACCACTTTTTCTACAAAGATACCAAGTAGGTAAGTCATACTATTCTGGGAACTTATAATCAATCTGTAAGGTGGGTCATATATATTCTTATGGGTTTTAGGAATCCCAAATAATATAGGGATGGTAGGATGTTCAGTACGTAAAAATTCTAGTACTTCATTAATAACTCCTTGGAACAATGAATCTTTCAACCATAGTTGTATTTTCTTGTGGGCAATGTTTATCTTGTTCAATGAAGCTACCTCATATTTGTAAATAAAAAAACAAAAGTAACCACAGTGCAAAATATAACTAAAAAAATTCCAAAACTTACACTGTGAAGCAGTAGGAACACTTTCAGTCAGCCAAACTTTTCAGTTCAAGCTGTTTTTATTCTTCCAATGTACAAAGACACAGATTGAGTGCTTTCATCCCCTTTCATCCTTTTTCAGAGGGGCCCTCTCAATTATACCTACATTGGTATTTTAGAAATTGATTTAAAGGACCCTAGGGAAGGGCACTGGAAAAACAGATTAGAGAGGGCAGAATTGAAATGACAGATTAGGTTGAATGCTACAGCACCCCTAGGTATTAATGAAGCGTGTTGTATTATGCCTGTGTTAAAATACCAGGCACTAACATTTTAAACTTTCAACAGGAAGGTTTTAACATGACACATACATTTTAATAGTTGTAATGGTTTGCATTAAATAAACAATGTTGGTATTTATTGTCAGATGTACCTATATTTATGTATTTTAAGTATTTTACAACTGACAATCTATTTGATTTTAGAGGAGTGGAAATACTTGATTGGTCCAAGGACTTATTTAAGGAGGATGTGATGTAATTAGCACTGTTCTGATGAAGTTTTAGATTTTAAGATGAAAGCGCTTGACTGTTTGTACTGTGTGCCTAAATAAATTGGATTTGTGGACATACCCTAGTGGTTTTATTGCAAGTACTGTTCCTGGTTCCAGGAGAGGCTGTTTGTGCTTTTTTGGTCTTTTGCTGAGCTCGTTTTCCATTTGGTTGTTATTAAGGTGGTATTGATCTCAGAGATGTAGTGTGAAAGACTTTGAACTCCCGTATTAATGCTGCTGTGTCAGCACGTATTTATTTATGTTTACTGATTGAACCCATCAGCACGTTCTCAGATTTATCAATACAGAGACACAAATCAATCCCTCTCTTAGATCCCCACTCCTTTTCCCATAACCATCTAATTTTTTGTAGTATTGTTGCTAGTATCCATTTTCCATTAAACATAATTTCATAGGTTCATAGGGTCATACATGTTTACTAGGCTAATGACTACAAGGGCCTTTTTAAGCCTAGCCATGCATCCCAAATCTTCTGACAAGTTCTGGCACCCTTGATAAGTGTAATCAGGAGCTTGGAAGATGAAACATTTACATGCAGGAGCCTGGGATATGAACCATGTACAGGCTGCCTCTATCTATTATACACACAGATGCCACACCAGGGATGAAATTTTTGTTGCCCCTCCAGTTGTCCGAGTTGCACTTGAATTGGGTTAGGGAGGAACTCTGCTTCACATGGATGGGGAGCCTGTTCCAGAGATGGGGTATTCTCTGGGGTACATACCTGTCTCTCTAGCAAGTTCTATTTATATCACAGGCAAGGTTTACATCTGCAGTATGCATAATTCATTTATCCTTTCATTCCAAATAACCCATATAACATAAAACATCTTTTGTTTATCCTTTTAACATACCCTTTACTTCTAGTCCTGCAACACTCATACTCAACCATATCCATATTTATCTACCTCCTTTTTGTCTACAAAAATGTTTTCTTTATATAACTTTTCCAAAACAATTGCTTACTTTTACGTTGCAAGAAAACATGCTCTCTAGTTTTCCCACAACGTGTACGTATTCTTTCACTTTACTTTTTACGCAGCACAGTCCCTTTTACTGATTGTATATCTATGGCTAGTCTCCATAAAAAAACCTTAGCAGTCTACTTTTGCATTACTCTGTCCATTTCTTATTTTCATAGCTTAAATGTTTCCTTCAGTTAAATCTACCACTGGGTTAACATAATAATAATATTGTATCATTGTATTTTTATATCACAATTTTCTGTGTTTCAATTTCCTCAGTCTTTATCTTCCTTTTCTTGGTAATATTTTATTTCTTCATTAGTATGTTTTTCTCTTTTACATCTTTTCATCATATCCCAAAATCTTTCATATTTCCATTTGAACAACTAAACTCTCATTTTTCTCATTTAACCACTTTAACATGTTATATAAATTTAAAGAAGCGGCATAAACAAGATACAAAACTTCTCTTTTTACTGGATTCAGCCCTGAACCCCATATAAATGAAAAACATCACCTGTAAGAATAATTGTTCATATATTGTTGGCATCATGAATATACTTACTAAATATGCTATTTTCCCATTAAAACAAAATTTATTAAACAAACCTTTTTTTCTAAATGATAACATATATTTTACAAAAAGCATGAATTTCCTTTATTTTATTATTTTTCTCCCATTGGATTCTACTTACATTCTTGCTTCCAAATTTTAGGGTCTATATTAGATCCACGAATGCTTAAATGTTCGAATCTCTAAAGGTCAATCTTTAGAGATCGAACAGTTAAGCGTTCAAATTAGTTTACAAATTAAAAAGAAATCAGAAGTAAAAAAAAATAAACTAAAGGGTTTAAGCAGGGGGGCAAGCACCCCTGCGCCCCCACAAACCCCCCGCTACTTAAATATACCAACTCCAAGATTGCACTACAGTGTAGGGGAATGGGAAATTTCCCATTTCCACACTGTAGTTCACTGAAGTGCGATCTCGGAGTTGGTATATTTAAGTAGTGGAGTGTGTGGGGGTGCAGGGGGGCTTGTCCCACTGCTACAACCCTTTATTATTTTTTTTAATTTATTAGTTTACAACTTTGAAGGTTTAACTGTTAGATCTGTTAAGGTCGACCTTTACAGATTCAAACATTTAAGCATTCATCATTGTAATATAGACCCAAATTTTATACATAGCACAGAAACATCATTCATTGAAAAATATATACCTCCTATCTTTACCACATCACCCAGTCCTTTTCTTTAATTTCATGCCCATTTCTTTTAGACATTCATTTAAACAGAATATTACTTCTTTTAACCAAACTTTATTTTTTTTCAATCAATATAAAGTAATCTGCATAAGTCAGTAGAACTGGAATGTTTATTCCTTCAGTCATTATATAACCTGCATTCTTCATTTTAAAGTTTACCTCACATACTATCATATTCATGTCTACAAAAATGTTTTCTTTATATAACTTTTCCAAAACAATTGCTTACTTTTACGTTGCAAGAAAACATGCTCTCTAGTTTTCCCACAACGTGTACGTATTCTTTCACTTTACTTTTTACACAGCACAGTCCCTTTTACTGATAGTATATCTATGGCTAGTCTCCATAAAAACCTTAGCAGTCTACTTTTGCATTACTCTTTCCATTTTCATAGCTTACATGTTTCCTTCAGTTAAATCTACTACTGGGTTAACATAATAATAATATTGTATCGTGTTTTTATATCACAATTTTCTGTGTTTCAATTTCCTCAGTCTTTATCTTCCTTTTCTTGGTAATATTTTATTTGTTCATTAGTATGTTTTTTTCTTTTACATCTTTTCATCATATCCCAAAATCTTTCATATTTACATTTGAACAACTAACCTCTCATTTTTCTCATTTAACCACTTTAACATGTTATATAAATTTAAAGAAGTGGCATAAACAAGATACAAAACTCCTCTTTTGAACCCCATATAAATGAAAAAAAATCACCTGTAAGAATAATTGTTCATATATTGTTGGCATATACTTACTAAATATGTTATTTTCCCATTAAAACAACATTTTTTAAACAAACCTTTTTTTCTAAATGATAACATATATTTTACAAAAAGCATGAATTTCTTTTATTTTTATTATTTTTCTCCCATTGGATTCTACTTACATTCTTGCTATCAAATTTTATACCTAGCACAGAAACATCATTCATTGAAAAATATATACCTCCTATCTTTACCACATCACCCAGTCCTTTTCTTTAATTTCATGCCCATTTATTTTAAACATTCATTTAAACAGAATATTGCTTCTTTTAACTAAACTTTATTTTTTTCAGTCAATATAAAGTCATCTGCATAAGTCAGCATAACTGGAATTTTTATTCATTCAGTCATTATATAACCTGCATTCTTCATGAACAAAGTAAATAATATACCACTCATTGGTCATCCATGTCTTATACTATTCTTTATGCATATTCTTTACTCAAGTCATCCATTTACTGAAACTTATACTTTATTATTATTCATCATTATTAACTGCCTTTTCCCATTTTTCTACATGGTGTTGGGGTGTCGTGTTAACGATCAACATTTCTCTCAATTCGATGACACACTCCTACCTTCTTCAACACTCACATCTGACTCTCGCACATCTTCTCTCACACAATCCATCCAGCTCTATGCTGGATGCCTTCATTTCCTCTTCCTTTGTGTATCAAATCATCTTCATCAGATTGTCTTCTTCTTTTCTGCATATGTACCAGAACCACAGCAATCTGCTGTCTTTGATGATTTCTGCAGTTGGAGCTACTTTGTCTTCTACTCTTATGTCCTCATTTCTTCATCTGCCCCACAGAGTGCATCCAACCATCTGTCTCAGGCATTTAATTTCCATCACCTGTAGCTTTCTCATCTGCTCTGCCTTTACTGCCCAGGTTTATGTACCATACAGTACTACTGGTCACACCACTGCTTTATACACCTTACTTTCAGCTTCTTTGGCATTCTTCTGTCATACACTGCACTTGACAATCAATGCCAGTTGGCTGCAGCCCCTCTGATTCTAGCTTTGGCCTTTCCATTCAGACTTCCTTTTTCCTCAACCACCCTCCCAGACACTTGACTTCAATATCTTCCCTTCTATCTCAGTTCTCAGTTTCTTCCGATTTCCCTAATTTGCTGCCATTACCATTGTCTTATCTGTACTTAGCTTCATCCCATGTGCATTCAGTTTTGCATTCCATTCCCCATCCTTTGCTGAAGTTCTTGGTCATAGTCTGCCCTAAATGCCACATCATCTGCATACAGCAACTTTGTTGATCTGTCCCCTCCAACCTGTTTGCTAATATAGTCCATCACCAGTATGAACAGCAGTGGGCTCAGAGCTGAAGCCTGGTGTGCATCATCTCCCACTGGGAACTCCTCTGTGAGACCAAACACTGTTCATGCTTAAATCATTGGGTCCTTGTTCATAACTTGCACTAATTCTACCAATGTTTCTGGGAGCTGGAACCACCCAGTATTGCCCAGATCAGCATTCTTGGGACCTTGTCATATGCTTTCTCCAAGTCTGGAAATGCCCAGTTGGAATCTTTCCTCATCTCTAGCTTATTCTCAGTTATCTGTCTCACTACATCAGGTTAGTTCTGCTTCATCCTGATTTGAATCTGAACTGCTCATCTCCCATCTTACTTTCTACTACTCTGTATATCTGTTTATAAATCACCCTCTCCAGAACTTTCATGCAGTGTAACAGGAGTATGATACCTATGTAGTGCCTACAGTTGCGGATGCCCTCTTTGTTCCTGTACACTGGCATGAATATGCTTATTCTCCAGTCATCTGGGATACACATTTCTCTCCACACTATTACAAGTACCCTCAGGAGGCGTTTATCCCCTATCTCACCCAGCATCTTTATCATATCTTTCCCTGACTTCATTTTCCTTAGTGATACTTTTACTTCTTCTAGGGTGAGCTCCTCTTCTTCTCTCACTGTAGGTTGTGTGGGGTTTTCTTCATTCAGAAGCTGCTGTAAGTATCTCTTCTATGTTCTATCACCCTTTGATGTCCTGTGGACTGGTGAGCAGGTTGTTGTTGGCATTCTATATAAAAGGTGCCTGACTATCTACTTTATTGTTCTGTCTTTGCATTGCAACCTGATACACGTTTGTTGTGTCACCTACTGAGTCACTTTCCAGAAGCCTCTGGTGCTCTTTTTTTTTTTTTTTTTCGCTATTTCAACTCATTTCTTAGCTTCTTTGTTAGCCAACCAGTATTCCTTCCTAGCCTGGTCTATCTTTTCTATCTCCCACTTTTTCTTGCACTCCTTTTTTTCTTTTGATGACTTCATGGGCTTCTGCATACCACTACCAGCTTTCCTTATGTACCTTATTTCCATACCTGGCTACAGCCACATATCTGTTCTGTAGTTCTCACACTTGCTGGTTTGAGACACTGCCATTCTTCTATAACTACATCCATTTGCTTCATTTCTTGGGGTGCTAGAGTCCTGAATAATTCTTTGAACTGTTGTACTTTCTCTCCTGTCAACTTCCAGGGCTTCAGCCTGGTCTCTGACAATCTTTGAGCCTTCTCTGACCACTGCTTGCAGCTGATGGCCTTTCCTTAATAGGAGGAAATCTACCTGTGTTTCATGTTGGGCACTCTTGTATGTGATTTGTAACTATCCTTTTTTCTGAACCATGTGTTGGCTATTATCAAGTCATTCGCCAGACAGAAGCCTGGAGCGGTCTCTCCTTTATTCCAGTTGCCCCGCCTATGTGAACCCCAGCAGTCCTCATGTCCTGTTCTGTTTGTCCCAATATGTGCACTCATCACCCATTATCAACACCAATTCTAGTGTTGTTGGTTAAATGAGAAAAATGTGATGTTAATTTGTTGAAATATAATTATTACAAATCCACCATTGAGACCAATAGTCAGCAAGACACTCCAAATCCTACCCCTTAGCAGCTTACTGAAAATTAAAATCTTTCATCTATGAATAGACCTATATTTTAAGAGACTCTTGGGATTTCCTTAGAAGATTTACCTCCAAGATGTACGATCAAGATGTACTTTGTTTCTGCATAGATGTTGTTGACTTGGTTGTATCCCCCTGGTAGAAGGTTTAGATTTTTCTGAGGTCCTGCTTAAATGATCTACAAATTTGTGGAATTGGAGTTGGAAAGCAATTTCATTTACTTTAATGTGGAATACTATTTGCAGGTAAGGGGTGTAGCAATGGGTTCCATATTTGCCCCCTTGTATGCCAATATCACAATGTGGGCATGGAAGGAGAACTATGTATTGAATTCTAATTCAAGCATAGTTGGTGTATGTACATGAGATTTGTGGATGATTTTTTAAATTGTGGAAGGACTCCCAGACCAAACTAGATGATGATATTAATACTAGTACCAGTTATTTTAGGTTTATGCACACAGTTTATGACAGTTATTGTAACTATCTAGATATTACAACTTACAAGGAAAATGGTCGTTTGCACTCTAGTGTATATAGATGACCACATTTTCAAATTCTTATCTGCACTTTCAAAGTTCTCATCAGTTAGGGCAAAAGATATCGCTAATCATCTTCTTTCAGCTTTTCCCATTAGGGGTCGCCACAGCGGATCATCTGTTTCCATTTCTTCCTGTCCTCTGCATCTTGCTCTGTCACACCAACCACCTGCATGTCCTCTCTCACCACATCCATAAACCTTATCTTAGGCCTTCCTCTTTTCCTGTTACCTGGCAGCTTTGTCCTTAGCATCTTTTTCCCAATATACTCAGCATCCCTCCTCAGCACAACATCCAAACCAACGTAATCTTGCCTCTCTGACTTTGTCTCCAAACCTTCCAACCTGGGCTGACCCTCTAATATACTTATTCCTGATCCTGTCCACCCTCATCACACCCAGTACAAATCTTAACATCTTTAACTCTGCCACATCCAGCTCTAACTCCTGCCTTTTTGTCAATGCCACTGTCTCCAACCCATATAACATAGCTGATCTCACTACCCTCTTGTAGACCTTCCCTTTCACTCTTACTGGTACTTGTCTGTCACAAATCACTCCTGATACTCTTCTCCACCCATTCCACCCTGCCTGTACTCTCTTCTTCACCTTTCTTCCACACTCACCATTACTCTGAACTATTGATCCCAGGTATTTAAACTCATCCATCTTCGACACCTCTACTCCTTGCATCCTCACCATTCTTCTATCCTCCCTCTCATTCACACACATATATTCTGTCTTAGTCCTGCTGACCTTCATTCCTCTTCTCTCTAGAGCATACCTCCATCTCTCCAGGGTTTCCTCCACCTGTTCCCTACTTTCACTACAGATCACAATGTCATCTGCAAACATCATAGTCCACAGGGACTCCTGTCTGATCTCATCTGTCAACCTGGCCATCACCACTGCAAATAAGAAAGGACTCAGAGCTGATCTTTGATGTAATCCCACCTCCACCTTAAACGCATCCGTCACTCCCACAGCAGACCTCACCGCTGTCACACTACCCTCGTACATATCCTGTACCACTTTTACATACTTCTCTGACACTCCTGGCTTCCTCATACAATACCACAACTCCTCTCTAGGCACCCTGTCATATGCTTTCTCTAAGTCTACAAAAACACAATGCAACTCCTTCTGACCTTCTCTGTACTTCTCCATCAACACTCTCAGAGCAAACATTGCATCTGTAGTACTCTTTCCTGGCATGAAACCATACTGCTGATCACTAATCATCACGTCCCTTCTTAACCTAGCTTCCACTACTCTTTCCCATAACTTCATGTGGTGACTGATCATTTTAATCCCTCTGTAGTTACTACATCTCTGCACATCACCCTTATTCTTAAAAATCGGTACCAAAACACTTTTTCTCCATTCCTCGGGCATCCTGTCACTTTCCAAGATTTCATTAAACAATCTGGTCAAAAACTCCACTGCCATTTCACCTAAATACCTCCATGCTTCCACAGGTATGTCATCTGGGCCAACAGCCTTTCCATTCTTCATCCTCTTCATAGCTATCCTTACTTCCTCCTTGCTAATCCATTGTACTTTGTGATTCACTATCCCCACATCATCCAACCTTCTCTCCCTCTCATTCTCTTCATTCATCAACCCCTCAAAGTACTCTTTCCATCTGCTCAACTCACTCTCCTCACTTGTGAGTATGTTTCCCTCATTATCCTTTATCACCTTTACCTGCTGCATATCTTTCCTAGCTCGGTCCCTCTGTCTAGCCAATTGGTAAAGGTCCTTTTCTCCCTCCTTAGTGTCCAACCTTTCATACAAATCTTCATATGCCTTATCCTTAGCCTTTGCCACATCTCTCTTTGCCATACACCTCATCTCCTTATACTCCTGCCTTCTTTCTTCATCTCTCTGACAATCCCACTTCTTCATTGCCAACCTCTTTCTGTGTATACTCTCCTGTACTTCCTCATTCTACCACCATGTTTCCTTGTCATCCTTTTTCTGTCCAGATGTCATACCAAGCACCTTTCTAGCCATCTCCCTTACTAGCTCTGCTATAGTTACCCAGCTATTTGGTAACTCTTCACTGCCACCCAGTGCCTGTCTTAACTCATCCCTGAACTCCACCTCACAATTACCCTTTTTCAATTTCCACCATTTGATCCTTGGTACTGCCCTCACACTCCTCCTCCTCTTCTTGATCACCAACGTCATCCTACAAACCACCATCCTATGCTGCCTAACTACACTTTCCCCGATCACCACTTTACAGTCTCCAATCTCCTTCAAACTGGCCCTCCTACATACGATATAATCCACCTGTTTGCATCTTCCTCCACTCTTGTATGTCACCCTATGCAAAAGATATCGCTAATAAAAAGGACAATTTGTCCAGATCTCTAGAATGATTATAAATGAGAGAGTGTTTTTAAATGAATGCCGGAAGTTGGCCAACATGTTTAGCTTTAGGGGTTATCCCAATAACGTTACTGAAAAAAATCAAAGAAGACGTTATCAAGTCAAGGTATGTGAGATTTAAACCCATTTTAGGACAGCCTCAATTTTTGGAAGATTTAACTACAAGTATTAACTATACTAAAAGGTTGATTTTAAGTTATCATCAAGTGAAGAATATAATTGCCAGGTACTGGCCAATGGTACATTGTGAAGTGATTATTCTAGTATCTACAGATAGGTTCCCCATGGTAGTACACAAAAAGGGAAGAAACTTAAAACATTACTTTGAGAATTGACAATCTCGGAATAGTGCAGAAGAGGAAGGTATGAGAAATGCGGACGATGTAGGCAATCCCCAAATATTTTGGAAGGGAATTTGTTACATTGGGTGAAATAAATATTAAAATAAGGTTAAGTAATCCCTGTAACTGTTACACATCAAGAGTGGTATGTATTACCATCTGTGACCCTTCTGGAGCATTTTATATTGGGAAAACAGAAAGGTCCCTAAACAGGCATATTTATGAACACAACTATGATATATGTAGAATGAATACAAACAATGCTTTATGCAAACACACACTTGTTTGTAGTGATTACAAAAAGTTTTGGATTGGTATTTTGGAAAAGGTAGTGCCAAATTCTAGAGGTGGTCCATGAGAAACAATACTCAAAAAGAGGGAGTTGTTGTGGCAACTGCGGTTGAATTCACAAGACCCTCCTGGTCTCAACTACAATGTTTCCATTGCCAGTGTACTTAAACTAAAAGCTAAGGATCTTTAAAACAAATAGGGATTTACTATGAGTTTGATGCTTCATTATGAGTTATTAATCAGTTAAAAAGAGTTATATCAATCTGTGATGACACTTTAAGAAGGTTAATTGACACTTTAAAAAGCTTAATTATTTATCCAAAGAAATATGGTTAACATGGTATGCCGTGACATTTATTAAAAGGCATATACCTATATTTTGAACTTAACAGTACATTTTTTCAATGTTTTCTTTGGTTAGAATGTTATTTTAGGTAAATTGATTAAAATGCATATGACGAAGTATATTATTTGTATGTACATAGTTTTAAACGGGTTAATGCCACACAGGACAGAACAGTTTATATGGCTAGAATTGGTGGCATTTTAGTTACATTAGTTGTAAAATTTTAGATATTTTTTTGATACTTAAAGTCTGGTAACACAGTATAAAATGTGTTTATGTTAGTTCCTTTAAGGTACTCTGTAATATTGTTTCTTTGAAGCTTTTGAAATGGAGGAAGTAGTTAGTTAATTAATTCTGAAAAAGTCCATGTGATAGTTAATGGATGAAAGTGCTTAACTATTTTGAAATAAATTCCTTTGTTTTATAGTCCAGATGGTTGTCAACAGTTTTTTCTTATTAGTTTAATTATCCTGTTGGACACTGTTTTGGTTATTTAGTAAAATACTCTCATAGTAATACGATCTTTCCATAATTCTGTTATTACTTTCTTAACATCTTCATTCCATGCTTTCTCATTTATACTTTTTATTCCTTTTCCTGCTTTATATATTCATTATTTTCCTTTATCTGTAGCCATACTGATAGGTTGTCTGAAAACCTGTTACAATTGACTCTACTTCAGTAATACTTAGCCCTTCTGATATTATGAAAAAAAATTATTTCAGTTTTGTACAGTTATTCTAAATACCTAACTTGCCACATCTCATAACATCTAACATATGTTTTTCAATTTCCTCTCAAACCGTAATTGAAAATCTCCTGTCATTATCATATTTATATGTATCACTACATAATTCCAAATCTTATGAAATGAATTCTCCCTTTCTTTAGCTGTAATATAACCATGTGTTATAATTCTATATACTTGTTCTTTGCATTCTAAACATTATCACTGTGCCAGAATAGTGATTGTTTCCCAGATTCCACAGTATTCCTGCAGAGCTTTTCTGTTTGCAGTCTTTCTTTGTCTTTTAAAAATCTTAAAAATCTTACATCTTTTAATACCATTACAGCCACATCACACTTATTGCACAACTCCATAACACCTATGCTTCTAACTATATTCTTACTACTATTTACATTTACAGAAAGTACTAAAAAGTTATTGCTTTCCATTTTCTTAACTTCCCAGATATTATGTTATTCCCTGAAGTAATCCCAGAATCGTTTTTACTAACTTACCCATTTCCTCTCTTTTTCCCTTTCATATTTATCCCTTTAAACTTTCCTTACCTATGTTTTACCAATACATTTTTTTCTTCCTTTTACTGTTTTCCAGTTTATATCATCGCTTGTCTCAGAACTTTCCTCTATGTCATCTTTTTTCTCTCTTTTTATTCCTTCCCTTATTTTTGCCATTCACCTTCTACTTCCACTACTCTCTTTGTTCATTTATTCTCTCTTTTCTTCTCCTTCTTTATCATTTTTTATCCATTTTAAAATCCCCTCCATAAATGCTAAATTTTATTACATTTATAATATTTCAATTCACATCTACTTGCGTCATGACCCCTTTTCCCACATATATAACTTTTTTTTATCACAGTTGCTTAATAAATGATATTTTTTTCCACAGGGAAAAAATTGTTTTGGGCTGACCCCAATATTTCACTACACTATTATTTCCTTCAGCATTTTTCATGCTAGAAATATGTGAAAGTTTATCCTTTTATATTTTTAATACAATATTAAAGTCTCATCCACCCCTCCATAAACCCCTGTTATCACATACTTTTGCAGTGTCCACAACTTGTTAACATGTTTTACTTAAATGTCTTTTCAAAGTCTCTGTTTTTACTTAAGTTCAAAATTGCAGGTGTATTTTTTTTTTGCTTCCCTGTTAAATGCTTTGACCACATATAAGTTCCAGGGATTACAGCTCTTTTTCTTTCCATATTCTCCCCAAAAATGTTCCATAAAATACACAGTCTCAAATATAATGTCACAAAATGTCTCTGTTTATAAGAATAAAACCTCTTACCTCTTGAGCTTTTATACCGCAACAAAATCATTAAATTATCCCACATATTGTACTTGTCCATTTTTTCTCTTTTTATTTTGAATTCTTGCCACATATTCTGCCTTGTGTTAACTCCCACGTTTTTCTGCTCGACTCTCCCTTTCTCTTTGTCTCCTCTGTCTCCACCTTCCTTAACTGTTTCCTCATACAACTTCTTCCCCTTGCTGTCTCCCTTCAAGATAGAATCAGCTTCTTCATTCTGCATCTCATCCATAATATTTCCCCACAAAACCTCATTTCCATTTTCTGGCTCACTCTGCACACCTTTTGACTTATAAATTCTGCAACTGTCCTAACTGGAGGGTTATAATTATACATAATTGCTTCTTTCTTCTCAGATTTGGCAAATACATTTTGCTGAAATACATCTTCTGAATCCTTTGCAAAGTCTCTTACACTACCAGCAGCACTGGCATTCTATGCCTTCTGTCATCTTCTCCACTTCATGCACCATCCTCCCAGCTGCCACTGCAATAGGAATGGGATGTGTGCATTGTGAAACAAGTAGTGGAAATTCCCCGATGTCCTGGCCAAATTTCCACTAGTAATATAAATACCACCTCCGGTCTCCCCTGAAAAGAGGCCACTAGCCTAGTGGAAGTAACCTGGTCAACAAAGAATAAATAAATATATAAATAAATAAAAATAAGTAGGCACATAATATTCAGTCATATGTGGCTCTGGTTTGAGATCTACATGACTGTGAGTAAGTGTGTGTGTGTGTGTGTGTGTGTGTGTGTGTGTGTGTGTGTGTGTACGTTTGTGTGTTAAAGCAAGTCGAGAAAGTAAAATTTGGCATTTTGGTATTTTTAAGACTACAGTACTACATTATTGTAATAAGCACTGTTTGTAATTTGAACTATAACATGAGGGGGATGAGTATATTGGTGACAACTTTATTTGCACTTTATAGCAGTAGACAGGTAACATACAGCATTTTAACATTATTCCAAAAATTGTCATTCTATTAGTATTTGCTCTATTAATATAGTAATGGGTTCATAGGTTGGTACGAGGCTATCGACCCTAGGGCCTATACAAACCTAGCCATAACAATTCCCTGGCTATTTCTTCCCACAGTATTTACTTCACTGTATGTTCCTTCTATGTAATGTTGGACTGAATGAAAACAGTTAACAAGAAAACATGTATGTATACTGCATGAAAACAAACAGCATTTCTATTCCTTTCTTTTTATATTACTGTACATGTACCCATGTCACTTTAAAAAATGATGTTCCATGAAAGACATTTTATTTAAACATAAGTAAAAATATGGATGTGGCACTGAAGGCTTATGCACCAGTTCATCCATACCCCATAAATATATATGTGTACATACAAAAAAAATTTCATTATGAAACTTTCAGGTGATACTCCACAAACAAATGTGCCTAAAATGTTTCTACACTTGGGGATTTCACAAATCTATTAATAAATCTATTAATGTATTAGTGTTTATTCTAATAGTCTGTCATTTACCACAGAGGATTAAGGAGGTGTTAACAAGCTGTTTTTTGTTGTCCAGTGGTCCAAGGTTTGATTTCATCAACCTCTATTACCTAACTGTGACTTTGAGCAAGTCACTTAACCAGACAGTGCTTCCAGGCTGAGCCTGAAAAAGGTCTGTGGAAATCAGTCCTCTAAGATGGTAAACAAATATAAATAAATAAATTAATCTGTTCTGGAATTTTGTCAGTGTACAACTGTTTTCTGATAATAAGCTATTTACCTGAATTGTAGTACCTTGAGATCTAGCATCAGGCAAATTGATCCTAGGAGAGCTGTAACATTTCATTTTGCATTTACCGTGCTGGCTGGTTTTCTTTCTATAAAGCCTACATTGAGAGGAGAAGAAAAAATAAATAAAAAAGTTTTAAAAGTATGATACTTTTAAATAAAATGATTTCTCACCTCACTAGACATGACCACCTAGCTTCTCCAAGAATAGAATTCATTTTTACAGTTTATTACATCATTAACTACATCTGCATCATTAAAGTGTGTGGAATGATGACATAATTGCAAGAAATACTGTAGTAATCATGTGAAAAAAATGGCATTTTATTTTTAATTTTATAAAAATATGCTTAAATAATTTGAATTTATTTTGCACATTGCTCAAATGATATGCATAATCCTCCACGAATATTGCCTGGCATTTTCATTAAAATGTTCCACATGATCTTTAAAACAATCACAAAGTCTAATTGTTATAAAACAATGCTATGAAACTAAAACCAAGTAATTATTTTAACGTGAAAAAAATCAATAATTTCTAATGTATTTAGTAATGACCTTGGGATTAGAGTCCTTTCTCTCTTAATTTGCATGTTGTATGTTGATTATTGTTGCAAAATTAATACAGAGTACAAAATGATAAGCCTATGACTAGAAATGATGTATAGTTGCCTAGCTTGAAATCTTTATTGCACTGTATGTTGCTACGCATTTATCTTGTAAGGTTACATCTGTATCCATCAAATAATTTTCTTGAACGGTAACCACATTCGCTGTAATTTAGAACTAGTATTATCTATATCTTACTACCAAATCTTCATCAGCATGTAATGTGCTCTCCAACACCAGCTGCATGCTTACATAAGTAATGTAATATACATGACATGTGGTGCTACTATGCAGTGATTGACATTAAATATAGAGATGGATAGCAAGCAGATTTTATTCAGTTCAGCTATGATATTTTGCATTGTACAATATAATCATGGGAACTAACATAATACAGCTGGGAGGATTTGAAACAGATTTTATTGTGTGCAGCTGTGACATATATAACAGTGCAACAGTGTTAAATTAAAACTGTGTTTATCAGTGTGTAACACAAACAGACTGAGTTTTTTTTTAATGTGGAGGTTTTAGTTACATAACATTTTCTTAATATATGATTTTCTGCAGAGCTCTTCTTATACATGCTGCCAACTTTTGCTTACTCATTTAAAAGAGTTAATGGCATTTTGTTCCAATGCAAGTTAAAGATCATGCTTAGCACAGAAATAATCCTATTATGCATACAAGTGATTATTAAAGCAGTATGCCGAGATTATGCATTTATCATATCCTGTTTCATGAATATATGAAAGAATAATAAAAATAGCAAACAAGCTTACTTCTATCTGGTATCAAGCAAATTATTTCAGAAAGAAGGTCGGCATTTTCACCATATCCAGTTCCAATCTCAATTCTATAAAAGTATCACTCTTACTTGGTGTTATACATAGATTGCAGTGATTATGCCCAGAAATCAGCAAAAAGATAGCCTTTTGTAACATCATAAAAAGTTATTAACATAGAGAATTATGATCAGGTTTCATTTCATAACTAACTTCTAGTGCATGTTGCATAAGAATTACACTCAAATTTCAGGAAAACGACAACTTTCTGATGGGCAGTAATCAATACATTTATAAACATGAGAAAAATAACAACCCTGGCCTTTCACAAATGAAATAAACTATACCATAAAATGCAGATTTAATTCATAGCACATAAATGCTGCTAACTCCCTTAGTAAACATAATGCATCCCACACATCAAGAAATGACATGCACAGTGTCACAACATCTAACTACTTATTTAATACAACCCCTACTACCTCAATAAAAATGTGCAAAAACATAAACCTACCTCTCTTTCCGAAGATAACCTACCTGTAGAATATTTCAAAATAGCTGCAGAAGACACTGCAAATCCAGTATATTTGCTTATAGGTCACTGTCTTCAAGAGCTATAGTCCCCAAACCCTGGACACAATCCTGTTATTACCTTACATAAAAGAGGCAACTCTCTTGAAGTAGCAAATGACAGACCTATAGCCATCTTGTCGATTCTCTCCAAAATTTATGAAAAAAATGTTTTCACCTATAGTTTTCAACTACCTGACAGAGAACAAGTTACTTTCCACAACTCCAAATGGATCTAGGCCTGGTCATAGCACAGAAACAACATTACTAACTTTCATATACTACATTTGTGAAAGACAAAAGGAAAACAAAATGGTTGTGTGCCTATTGTTAGACTTATACAAACCATTTGATACAGTTTTATGTCCCATACTATTATTTAGATTTAAAGAACTGGGCATCTCAAACCAGTATAGTCAACTGGTCTAAAATTTACTTCCATTGCCAAACACAGCATGTTATATGCTGGGCTGATGAAGTGTCACTTCATCAGCAAATATGTGAGCCACAAGGTACAATATTAGGGCCTTTGTTTTTTAATATATTTATGAACAAAAATGCATACAGCATGTCTTTGAAGTTTGTATTTAAATTTGTTAAATGTGATTATATTTAATCACTGTATGTACATTAAGTATGTACATATTAATCATAACTACCTCATGTTTTTGTAACAACATTTTCATAATCATACATTGTGTTGTGATAACTGTGGAGCTTTTCTCCTTGAGCCTTATCTGAATTTTGGCCTTTTTTCTGTCTGACTATCCTTGTCAATAAATGGAAGTAAATAAAATAAAAAAAAAAATATGTCAATATGCCAGTGACTCAACACTACCATGTACAGCCTCTTCAATCAAATAGCTCCAAAACAACCTACAGCATTTCATTATTAAAACTGAAATCTGGCTAAAACAATCTAAAATGCTCCCGAATCCAAATAAATCAGTACATTAGTACCTAGTTTTCTAATTTGATTTCAGTATCTGAGGTCACCTAGATGTCACTAGGACAATGTATCATCCCCTTTGTAAAGCCAAACTGCATCGCATAAGATTTTGCAAATATATCTATAACCTGTTGTGTCTGAGAATAAATTTTAGAATCTACATGCAGTTTATCAGTTTGTATGCCTTTACTCCTACCACATCTTATATAGCTATAAAAATGGTTTCTTATGGTGTTCAATATCTTTATGTAAATTTTTTTCATATTTTCTTTATCTTGTCTCACGCTATGTTTAATTTGTCTGTCCAGCTTGTTTATTTCAGTTTTCAAAGTCATAGTTTGACCTTTTTTCCATTGCTTATATTTTTTGTCTCTCACCTTAATCAGATATCTTGTTCTTATTGAAATATATCTCCCTAAGGTGTGTGCCTGGATCCTGATGTTAAACTTTTTTTTTTTTGCATTCAATTTCTCTTTCAAAACTCTCCACACTCTTTTTGCAGTTTTTCCACTGAACACATCACTCCAATTAGTTTTACATAGTGACAGTTTTTCTTCCATATAATTCGTTATTAATCTTCTATGCATTGATTTAGAATTATCTAACAAATTAACTTTCATATTCCTGTGATCACTGCACATTAAATGGTGGTAAAACTTGACATGGACTTACAGTAATTTCTTTAAAACACCAACAATATCTAGTTTGTCCTGTTCTCTGGCATGATTTTTTACTATTTGAAGCAATTGTTGTTCCTGAACATATGTTGTAAATACTTTCCTTACTAATGTTGAAACAATATCATTCTGTCTGTTATGGTAAATTTAAGTCCTCAACCACTATTCTTCTTCTTCGTCCCTCTTATGTTTCATGGAAGAACTGTACAAATTCCTTTATGTCATCAGTACTTGACTTTGGCGGAATATAGGCTCCAACGATTGTTATATGTTCCAGGGTTGTCTGTATTGTCACAGTTACACAATCTATAGTATTGGTGTTGTCATTGAACATGTAGTAATCACTATAACTATCTTTAATCCCTATCATAATACTTCCACCTGATTTTTTGTTAGAGTCTGTTACAGTAAAACATTTATATGCTGACAAAACTGGTTTCCAGTAATTGTTCTTTAACCATGTTGCACAAACAGTAACAACATCAGTCTTTGGGAATGTAACAAATCTTCCAATAAAAATATTATTAATGCCCCTAACATTAACATATTAATGTAACATTAACATATTAATGCCCCTAACATTAACATATCAATGCCCCTAACATTAACATATTAATGCCCCTAACATTAACATATTAATGCTCCTAACATTAACATATTAATGCCCCTAACATTAACATATTAATGCTCCTAACATTAACATATTAATGCCCCTAACATTAACAACCATCAGAGAAGAATCAAATATGAACTATTCAATTTTCCACCTAAGAAAAATCTTGCCTTGTGTTTGTCAAATTTTGCAAAATACTGCTGCAAAAATTATCTTCCCTGATCTTGACCAGTGCACTCCATCCTGGCTAAATAGGTGTGTTTAAAGATTAGACTTGGTTGCTCTACATATTTCCATTTATTAAAATAGGACATTTTTTTCATGTAGATATTTATCAAAAAATCTTTTCATTTACAGTGACCTGACTCTCCCTTCTATATGTGGTTTGTGAAAAATATATCCTAACGTCAGTACAAGCTATACTATTAAAAGGACTGTAAGGTTCCTACTAAATTCAGAGAGTCCTTGTGGATGAAATAATTTGTACCAACATGAATATAAACAGATCCACATTCTTAACATTAAGGCATTCTAAGGCTTTTCTCACATCCTCTATTTTTGCTCCTGGCAACCATAACATAATCTCCTCTGCAAATGTAAATATCAGTTTTTCTAATAAGTGAATCTCCAATTTCAAGAATATCTTTTCTGACTAGATGGCAAAAATCTTCAACTTTTAATTCAGTAATATCTGCTCTATCAATTTTTACAAAGGCATGATCTTTATCACTATTAGTCTTATTAACTGTTTTCTTGCTTATTACATTTGTAAGCATACAGTTCTCATCCAGCTGGCTTTATACATCCACAGCTTGAGTTATGTTGGTCAACTTCTGTCTCTGTCCTTCTTTCTGACAGTAATGTTCTTTAACCCTTCCATAGTCAATCTTTACTTGTTCCTTTTTACCTGCCCTTGCCTTTTTTTCCACATACTCTTTTGGAAAAAATTATGCCTTTTTCTGTAGATGTAGGTTTTGTGGTAGAGAAAGGTTATCATTCCCTGTAACCTGTGTGTTACATAAGAAAGTAGTGTCCTGTTTACTATGTATACTCCCTGCTTTATAGATAGTTATCAATTTATTATTCTTCCTTGTTATTTCTTGTGAACCTCTTCCTTTTTTTCTTTATTTTCTTCTATATGCTCTGAATCCTTAGATTGCTGAATACTTGTATCCAGAATTCCAAAGTTGTCAGTAGTATTATCTTGTTTACTGACAATAGACACATCCTTTTCTAAATATGTTCTATTTGCTGTCTGCCTAACATTATTTATTGCATCAGTCAATTCGTTAATATATATTACAACAGTTTTCCAAGCTGTGACAATTGTACAAGTGCAATCATCACTAGTAAGTCCAGATTTATGGCTAATAATGGTAAGCAGATCATCCAGTTCTTGACATGAGAAACACAGATCACCAGTGTTATAGGGTGTTACATTTAAATATACATAGCGTTTAGTACACCGTACAAGATACTTGTGCTTTAGTAAATCATTAAAGGCATACTCATTTAAGGAATCCATTTTCAGCTGCAAATGAATAAAGAATTCTAAAAGAAAAGGATAATCAAAATCAGTTACCACAAAATTCAAAATGATTTTATATCAACTTCTATGAGAAATGTCACACAAACAATAGACAACTAATTTTAAATTAAGTAGAATAAAGTCATTGCTCTGTGTATACCAGTAGTAAAAGTCATGCCAAAGCTATCTCTTGCAATCACATCTCTTTTTAACAGTTAAGATAAATTACAAACCAATACAAGATTGTTTAAGATAAGCTCTAGATTGTCCTCTCTGTGATCTTTGTGTATATATAGCTGATTAAGTCTAAAACTTATCCCTTTCAAACAACAAACAGTGAAAATTAGCGGTAAAAACAGCAAAATATATATCAAAGTGAATCTTCTTGTCTACAGGCTATCCTTTTCTTCTTGCAAACAATGAAAAGCAGTGGTAAAAAATAAAATATAAATCAAAATAAATCTTCTGTCATGAGGCAACTGCGCAGTCAATCACAGACCAACACAGGATTGTTTAGATAAGCTCTGTATTTGAATAAAAATTCTGTGGAACCTTAAACAAGGGTATTGTGCTTCCTGAATCTTCTAAGGTTTGAACCTCTATTCCTTCTATAAATATAATACACTTCACTTATTATATCTGTAGTCATATCATACTCCATTATAACAACTTTATTTAAAACATGCATCTCAGTTTTAACAGTTCTACTAGTAGTATTCTTTCTACCTTTATTAGCACAGAACTTAGCAATGTGCCTCACAATATCTGAAACAACTTAACAGTACTTGTTGCTTCTTTGTTTCACAGAACATTGCACATTCCTTACAGTATTTTAGACTTCAGCATTGCATAATTAACTGGGTTCACTTTATTTGATTGACAATCAAAAGCGTTCTGACTGAAATTGCAGTACAGTGGGCATTGGGAAATTTGTCCTTTTCCACACTGTAGTGCAATCTTGGAGTTTGTATATATAAATAAATATATACATATATATATATATATATATATATATATATATATATATATAGCAGGGGGTATGGGAGGTGCAGTGGAGCTTGCTCCTCTGCAAAAACATTCTGTTGTTTCCGGGTATTGTATGGCTTCTTTCAGTTGATCGATAAACTAAACTGTCAGTCATATGGTCTCAACCATATGGATTTCGACAATCTGGTTCGTCAATCAAATGAACTAGATCCGATTAACTAATAAGCATTCTACTGAAGTCGCTACTTATCAGAATTCTTGGGATCACTTTCTTATATTACTTGGCAATATAAATTCACAGGTTCATAGGTAAGTACTAGACTAGCTGCCCATGTGGGCTATTTTAAGTCTAGCCAATTTTCATAAAAGGTGACAATCAAATCCTGCATCTTGTGTCTGCGAAGTAAACAGCTAAACCATTATGCCAACCCCCAACATCTTTTAAATCTGACAAGAGCTACAGTTTCTAACATTTTCAAATCACTGTCATTTTCAGGTTCCAGGCATAACTTTTAAAATGTTTTAAAGCATGCTGCTGCACTATGTTTTTACTTGTACTTCAGAAACTAATTCTAGCCAAAAGTTTTTTTCTTTATTTTTTTCATAGTCCATGTAATCAATTTCCTCAATATCCATATAATTTTTGAGTGCCTCTCCCATCAGCTGAGAAGAAAGGATTTTTTTTTTTTTTTTTTTTTGCTTCGTCTGCTTGGTTACAGTTCTTTAGTGTGGTGCAATATTTGAAAGCTAGCCATGTGTTTCCTAGTTATACTCTTTGGTTAGTTTTTTTTCATTGCAAGCACCATCTTAGGATTGGTGGCTACATTAGACAGCACAACTACTGATATAATTCCACCAGACAAGTCTTCTTAGCATGTTCTCCATTTTAATGTAAACAGTCAGATAAAAGCAGTAAAATAGCTTTGGGGAATAAACAAGTGTTATGGAAAATGGATAGCCTAACTGTATTTTGCTTTTGGCAGCACAGATACTGTGAGGAACAGAAAGTGGCACGTCAATAGCCAACTCTCTACGTACATACCATTGTAAAATCCAATCAAGGGTGCATTGGAGGCACTGATTTATGCAAAAGCCTAGGTTTATTGTATACATCTATGTCATGCAATGAACATTTTATTTTTATTGACCTCTATTTATTTTTCTTTTGTTGACTGGCTTAATTCCACTAGGCTGGTAGCCTGTTTGCAGAGGAGACCTGAGGATGTATTTGTACAACTAGGGGACATTTGGCAAGGCATTGGGGAATTTCCCATACTTATCATTGTTGCAAATGGGACCCATTCAAGTTGAGGTGGCCCAGAGCACAGAGAGGCAAATACAGAGAGAAGGAGATGATGGAGTGGTGGAGGAGAAAGCAAATATCAAGACTGGAGAATGTGTGCAGGATTCTAAGAGGATGTTTGATGGATATGTATCATCAGATGATGGATATATAATTACAACCCTCCAGTCAGGTGGGTTGCAGGATTATTTATTTAAATAAATGGTGGTGCACATTGAGCTGGGGAGACATTATGGAAAAAAATACAAAAGGAGGATGCAGAGATAATCCTGAAGAATATAAAACAACCAAAAAAATGAAATATATATATATATATATAACAACAGTCCAATAAGTGCCACAATGGGGCAAATGCCTCCCTTCTAACCAGCAAGAAGATTAAAACAAAAAATAGAAGTAAGGCAGGCAAACCAATAACTGTCGCTATACGTAATAGGCAGTCCAACATATATTCAGTGTAGAATACATCCAGATCACGAATTCCAATACTCCAAAGCTTCAAACAAAAAGACTTTATTCCAACAATAGTAACTGCAGGTAAGCGCTTTCACTGATATGGCTTACTAGGTCTGAAGAAGCCATATCGGTGAAAGCGCTTACCTGCAGTTACTATTGTTGGAATAAAGTCTTTTTGTTTGAAGCTTTGGAGTATTGGAATTCGTGATCTGGGTGTATTCTACACTGAATATATGTTGGACTGCCTATTACGTATAGCGACAGTTATTGGTTTGCCTGCCTTACTTCTATTTTTTGTTTTAATATATATATAACAAATAATGACAATGACCACTATACCAAAGATTTGTTAAAAAAACTTAGCACCTCAGCTGAAACAGCCTTCAAAGAGTAAAAAACAAGTCATAAAACACCATTTAAATGCACAATAATCCAGAAGAATAGTATGAGATGGAAATGAAAGCATATGTAAAGAAAATAACATGAGGCAAAAGTGGAGTAACAGAAAAAAGGCAGAAGGAAACAAAAAATGGATGTACGTGATAATGATTCAAAGTAAAGGAGACCAAGAATTGGATAGGTATGAACTATGAGACAAAAGCACATGAGGTAAGAACATTTATTCGTATTAACAAAGAGACATTTTGTGACATTATATTTGAGACTATTTTTCAATGGAAAATGTTCTTGGAGAATATGAATAAAAGAAAGACTGTAACCCATGGAATCTTTATGTGATAAAAGCATTTAACAGGGAAACAAAAAAAAAATCATGTAAAATTTCAAACAGAATTTGAAAGAGAGACTTTGAAAGGACATTTGAAAATGTTATGTAAAGAAATACTGGACATTTCAAAAGTTTATGACAAAAGGGATTTATGAACTGGTAGCTGGGATTGTAATATTGTGTTAAAAAATAGAAAGATAAGTATTATACATATACCAAGTATGATAAATATGGAGGAGAATAGAGGGGTCATAGAATACTGGGAACAACCCAAACATTTTTTGTGGAAAAAAAAGGAATTTGATAAGGAACTATGAGAAAAAAAAGTGTTATATTTGTGAAAAATGAGGCATGATGCAAAAAAATGTGAATTGAAATGTTATAAATAAAACAAAATTGGACATTTATAGATGGATTGCAAAAAATAAAAAGAGTAAGGGGAAAAAGAGAAGAAAATGAACTAACAGAAGAAATTTTAGAAGTAGTAGTAACAGAAAAAAATTAGACAAGGAAAATAATAAAAAGGAGATAAAAGAGGGTTCTAAAACAAGTGATGAAGAAGACATAAATTTGTAGGTAGTAAAAGATAAAAAATGGCAAAAGACAGAAAAAGAAAAGTTAAATGAATAAGTACAAAATTAAAAAAGAAAGGAAATTGATCCAAAAGAATATTTGCAGCTAATGATTGGGGGCTGGTATAATGATTAAGGTGTTTAACTTACAAAACACAAAGTATGGTGTTTGATTTTCACCATTGGAAGGGAAATTGTTAGGTTTAGAATGGCCTATTAAGAAAGTTAGCCTAATACTTAGCACTGAACTTATGAAACTATGAATCAAAGAGAAAATAAAAACATTTAGAGTGTTTTCTGTAACTGTGATTAGTATTAAGTATATAGTAACAACAATAGGGATTTTAGAGTGGTGTAATCTACGTGATGTAGATGCAAGTATATTAGAAGACACAAGATGTTTAACAAATGAAGAAAGATTACAAACAGAGAAACTATTGGGAGGAAAGAAATCTGAAATTTGGGAAATGAGAGGTGTTCTGAAATAGCCATATTCTGTAGAAATACAGTAAAGATATCAGATGTAACTTTAACAAAAATGGGAGGATTAACCATTATAGATTTAAATTAGAAGGAACAAGTATATAGAATTATAACATTATATGCTTATACTAATTGCAAAGAAAGGGAAAGATTATTTAATCAGATTTTAGACTATGCAGTGATAAATATAACATTAAAATAACAGGAGACTAAATGTCATTTAAGAAGTAAACATAAAATGAAAAGAAATGATATAAGAAAAATATTAGAAGTTATAAGTTTAGGTAAGTTAAAACTTTGGGACAAAAATTTGTGGATTTACAGAAGGTGTATGTGTAGAACTGAAATAGATTTTTTATAGTGTCATAAGGTTTGGTCAAAGGAGATGGGGTGGTAGTTGAAACAGGATTTTCTGATCATCTTGTAATATGGCTATAGATAAAAGAAAGCAAGGAATATATAAAAATAGGCAAAGGAATACAAAGGATAACTAAGAAGGCATGGAATGAAGGAAAGAAATTAACACAGTTATGGAAAAATCATACTTTGAGAACATTTTAGAAAAATTGGTTTGAATAGTGGATGATATTTAATGAAAAATATAAAAACAATTTTTACAGTGACAATATGATGTGAAAAAAGTAGGAAAGAAAAATATAAAAGAACATATAATGATGCATTGGAAGACTTAGACCATAATGATAGAACGTGCTGTGACAAAGAAAAAGAATTACATGAAAGAAATTAAGAAAAAATACAAGAATTGATATATAAGCAAAAATACTTTTACAAGGAAAAGAGAAGTATTGAGTTAATTAAGCAGGTTAGTAAAGGAAGTAGCATAATGAGAGAAATAAAAAATGTAAAAGGAGAAATAGAAACAACTCAGAAAAGATTATGAGTAGTGTAGCACAATATGTACAAGAAATGTATAAAGAAAAAAGAAGGTAGTAAATAAAACATGGAAAGTAAAAAAGTTAACAGAAAAAAAGAATAAAGAGTGGGAAAAAGAGATTTCTTTAAATGAGCTAGATAAACTACTAGGACAAGTAAATATGGATTCAGATGAAAATGGAATATGGTAATAGATGTATAAAAATTTAAGGGATTAGCAAAAATATTTTAAAGCTTATGAATGAATGGTTAAATGAAGGTTTTATGTATAAAGAATTATTTAATAGAATACTTAAATTCATATGAAACAAGGAAAATAGAAGACAATTAAAAATCTGGAGATGAATAGTATTGAATAATAATGATTATAAGATCTTTATGAAAATAATACAGAACAGATCTGAGACTAAAAATGGAAAATATTGTGGTAGATAGTATATATATATATATATATATATATATATATATATATATATATATATATATATAGTATAACGGGAAGTGTTGTCAGGAATTATTAATGATAGAGAAATTGTGATGGTATTATGAGCAGAAAAGACGAAATGAAAATCATGATAGGAGACCTTAATAAGCCATTGATACAATAGGACATAAAATCTTATGGATAATATTGAAAGAATATAAAATAAGTGAGAAAGTTAGGAAATTATGCATGTTATTATATAGTAATAATAAAGTAAAAATACTTGTAAATGGCTGGTTAAGCCAAGAGGTACATATGAAGAGTAGTATAAGAAAGGGATATTCAATGCGTTGTATACTCTTTGCATTAGTGTTTAATTATGGAGACCTTCTTGCAAGTTATTTGACATGTGCTTCTGATCATTGAAAATATTATAACTAAACAATACATCATTGTTACTGTCCATGCTTCTTAGACCTTATTGTTGAACTTGACAATGTTTACTGTGCATAAAACAGAAATACAGATGTGTACTGAAGTGTTGTTTTACTATGTCAGTGAGGGAAGAGTACATGGCAATGGGAAACAGTAGTACATTTTGGTATTGAAAAATCTGAACTTATGCTCTTTTAAATCACATTTGTGTTTGATTATTTCTGTTATGTTGGTGGTAGGAGTAACAGGCCAGTGATTTATACTTTAACTACTGATGTCATGCAGACAGTGCCCATTTGACCATAGCCCTTTTATTTATTTATTTTTGTTTTTGTTTTGCTTTTTCCTGTATAGTACAGATGGAGAATAAGGGATCCAGGCATATATATGATAATTTTAGCTATAAAGAAAATCATATACTCATGGCAGCACTTAGGACATATTCCAAACTGCTATTTGGCAAAAGGGGGACCAAACAAGCTGAAAGGAGCAAAGCATGGAGCCAAGTATTATTGAAATCAATACAGTTGGTGGCAGAAACAAATCTTTGTCATAGTTCAAGAAAAGGGCTAATGATATGGTAGGATGTGCTACAAGCAAGGCCGGGCAGAATGCAATTTCCAGGACCTATATGGGGGCTCTGAATCTTATTAAGTTAACACCAGATGATGAACTCCTTCTGTCCATCAGTGGGGATGACTATGATACAAAGATGGTGCAAGTGGAATAATTAGAGGAGGCATGGACACTGTTCCCAGAAGCCAAAGTGGGCAACAGCATTTGCATTCATCTGCTCTCGAAGGTTGGTTTAAAACATATCCCTTTTAAATGTCTAACACTGAATGCTGACAAACAGTGCTGTAATTAAATACATCACAATTCATTATTATTAATTCAGCCTTGTATATCAGCAGCTAACAAAAATGAACGTAGACTTCATTGCAAGTGTCCCACCCCCCACTAAGCATGCTATACTGTATGCTGTTGCAGTGTTTTTAATATGTTGTAATGATTTATTTTACATAAATGGATAAAGTCAGCAATAGAATGGGTGTTGCTGATAATAATAAAGATGATGATGATGATAATGTATTTATGAGGTACACTGAGGGAAATGGAAGGCAGCCTTCCAGTGCAATGACAGGCTCTCACACCTCACAACATGTTAGTTACACTACAGAAAGTGATACTGCATCACAAAGTTAAATACAGTCTGACACACGAGGACCAAACAAGCAAACATACACATCTACACCAGTGTCTCCACTTGCTGAAGAACAGTTAGAGCACAAAGACAGGCAGTCTGAGGCCACATTGCCCACACTGACAACATTACAAACACATGCTAGGAGTAGAAATTACTTATAATTACCTCAAGAAACACATAAAGCAGTGGCTGCACAACAGGAAATGTGCTGTGACATAGGTCTCAAACCAGTGCAACAGAGTATGCATGAAGATTTCAAACAGTACTTTAAAATGGCAGAGAGAAGGGATAATGCCATGGTTACACTGATGCATTGCATGGTGGCACACCAGGCATTAGTTGCAGCCTCCATTTGTACACTGGTTTGGACATACCAGAGTCAAGCTGGACTCATTTTAACCAAGGGGAAGAGGATAGGGGACAGTTCAGACATGTGCAGGAAAATCACATGATATTAATACTGGCTATCAAGACAGTAATGTCAGCACTCTAAGTGAGCAATCACAACATATTTCTCACAGGCCATGTCAACTGTCACCTACACTTAGGAGAACATCACATTCCAGGCCAAGGTCATGCTCACACAGCACTGTCAGATCACTGACAGAAGGATCACCTTCCTCCTCTAGATCACACCATCACACTAACTCACATTACAGTTCTCATTTTAGTCCATCCTCCAAATCTGTTGCAGCATCACTGTACCTATCAATAGGAGATGTGTATGACTCATGATTTGGAGATATGGTGTCTTAACATTTCTTTATAAATATTTCTGTGTAATGAAAGTAAAAATTAATTGTTGGTGGTGGGTTTTTGAGGTGGACATATTGTAAGATATGAAAATGCAGTACCGTACCTTAATTAGCTGGAAACACTACATGCAATGAGAGTGAGAAATGAAAGCCTTAATTACCCAAGCTCGTGCTTCAATAGGTGTCAGTCTCTCCCTTATGAACCAAGTCTTGTGCACTGTTCAGCATGAATTCTCCAAACACTGTAGTTCATTTAATAAGATTTTATTAGATCTTCACAATATCCAAAATACTGCCTCCATTAACAGATCTGATAAACAATTCAAATTGCTGTACATCATTCTGATTGTCCTGAACCACATAAACTGACATAGTCTATAGGTGACCTGTTTTCTGTATTCATGCTCAAGTGTTAGACATCTTCTCTGAAGTAACAGGTCGAACAAACTTACTAACCTTATCTGCCCTGCTATCCTGAACACAGCAAATTATATTCCCTTTTTCTGTAATTTTCCTTTATTGACTATAACCACACCCCTAGCCTTGATCCTCAGGATACGTCTTGTTTTTTTAGCTTAACTTATCTCTTGATTCTTGCATTGAGAAAGGAACATAACAAAATCTCTTTGCAATCTTTCCTTGACAAACTGTTACTTCAGAAAGATTAACATTCAGTAGAAGATTCTTTGTTTCTGCTTTTTAAAATGTATGCATAAATGAAACACCATTTCCTAGCCAGCAAGGTCAACATTCAGTGAAATATTCTTTGTTTCTGCTTTCCTAAAATGTATACATAAATAAAACACCATTTCTAGGCTTATTTTATTCTTTATGCCTATCTAATGCCTAATAACTACTGTACAATGAAAAACCCTGATCTAACAGTTGCCCCTGCGGTCCCTTGATGACAGTCTACTGGGACCTACTTCTGTAGTTACCTTACATTTATATTGCTAACTACTGTATTTAGCTTTTATGCTACTTGACTTATAATCTGAAAATAAAATAAAAAAATATATATTTGGTAAACCTGCAATTTTAATTTTGACCACTAGGTGTCACTTGAGCATTTATGCTCTGTTTGGATTGAAATCTCTTAACTTTATGATTTGATTTATTACCTAGATTTATAGTCTTTGTATGTGATGTATTTAAAACTTGTACATTGTTTAACCCCCCCCCCCCTTTTTCTGTAGGAAGAGGTCTTGAAAAATTTGTTTGTATACTGTACCATGCTTTTTCTGAAACTGGCCCTTCTCTGCAACCAAGGTTTTCTTAAGTTAGGGTTAGTCTGCAGACATATTATACACTCTTCCTGAATTTTTTTACTTTTACTTACTTTCTTTTTATTTAAAACTTATACTTTATGATAGGCCAAAATTCCTGAAAACCTACATAACTTAGTAGCTGATGGTTGTACTTTATATGCTTAGCCAATAATTTTGGGATGTAGGGCAAAAGTGCCCCTTGTTCTGTTTTATACATACAGCCTTACTCCAGGGACTGGACTGGCAACTTTGCATTGTGCCCTTTTATTAGCATTTTCCTGCATGTCTTGGATCTTTGCCAGATTTGCTCATCTGCTGACAGTACTATTTTCTATTGAATACTAAATAAATAATTAAAAAACATTTATTAAATACAGCATGTGCAACTGTTGACTTATTTATTCATTTGCTGCCTTTCAGCATCACTGCATAGGAATCAGTGAGCACACAGGTAAACAGCTAGTAATAAAACAAAAACTACTTTTAGATGACAGAAAATATCAGAAGAACAGAGAAAGTAGACCATGCACCACACAGCATAGCCCACAGGTATCACTGCATGCATCAATTATGAGCTAAAACCCTAACCTGAATATCCTCATCCATAGTTCTGGACTAGATGTTGCCTCCTAATCTGTGCAGCCACATGCTGTGCACGAGCCTGCTGTATGGGGTCCCTTACTACTACTGTTATAGTCATAGTGGGACTACTACTGGGAGCTGCGATAACAGCATGAGTCACTTCACTACCAGACCAGTGTATAATCGTATTATGCAGAATGCAAAAGGTAGTGAACATCTGACATGCAGTAGCTGGGTCATTCTGAAAGGCACCCTGCGGACTCATCCAGGCACCTGAAATGGCTCTTCAGGAGGCCAAAACCTCCCTTAATCACAATACAGGTTTGGGACAGAAATGTCTTATATTTCTACTCCACAGCTCCAGATGGATTTCTCACCACAGTCATGAGTTATGGCTCCAGTGGATAACTGGCAGCCTCTTAAGAAAAAGAGAGACAGAGAAAGGGGAAGGAAGGCAAAATAAGAAAATACAGATTAATATACAGTAGTTACCTTTAACATTAATAACTATATTCGTAAAAAAAAAAAGTTTCCACTTACCAACAAGATGACCACTGGACATCATACCATGCAGAAAGAGGCAGTTAAGTGAACTAGTATGCCGGATGTGGGAATCATGTGTACTGCCAGGATGCTGGGCAGAGATGTTGGTAATGTACCCCCATGCATCACACACTTCCTGTCAATTGATGGAATGGAAGCTCTTCCTACTGCAGTACTGCTCACCCTGTGGACCAGACAGGGCCATAATTGTGACATGGATGCAATCTATCACACTGAGTACTTCAGAGAAATGTGTCATCCATAAAGGGCATGCATAGTCCAAGCTTGGTCCTCAGGTGACACTGAGAAATAGATGTACCGATCTACATGTGCCAAGACTACATCCAGAAACTTCTTCAGAGTCCTCAAAGCAGAAGTCTGTTAGGTCCCCAAGGTGTCCCCAGACTGTCTCTGGGGGGTCCCTTTAGCAAGTATAGGGAGGACTATACATACTTTGGTGTGCACAGGAATAAGAAGTCCACACATTCCTCCACTGCCCTGTGGGACCACACATGCCCACTAAGACCCTTATGATATCCCTGTCCATTCTAAATCTATTAAGGATTTCATGATTATCAAAGTTATAATGAGTAATCCTTTGCCCATATTTCCGCCTTCTTCTGGGTGAGTGCTGCTGGGTACAAGTGGTTTTGGCCCAGCCAAGACAACCAACTCTGACCTAGAAATAGAAAAGCTCACTTCAAAAGATAACATTTTTGCCAATTGCAACTCTAACACTTTTGGTGAGGCTTCCCTTTTTATACAGCATCTGCAACAAGCACAGGGAACTGGGAAAACTGACTGTGAATTGCAATTGGCATAAAATAGCCTTAATTATCATAAGAGCATTTTTGTCACCTCTAATTATTTTTTTATTTATTTTATTTTATATTTATTAACCGGGAAAGTCTGACTGGACACGTGTTCTTTTTCAGCGGAGGCCCAGGTAGAAAAGCTCCCATGTACACAGTAAAATATTAGATTAGACAGTTGATATACAGCTAGATTACATGCAATCATTTACCATCTCATTATCTGCTTTCAGAGGCACCACAAATTGGCATAACTGGCCTCTATGAATCGTGGCTTAGCTGTGTCTGTCAGCACTCGTCCCCGAATTCCCTAACGCATTTGCACTACTGACAATGAATATCACCCTAGAAATTGATGTAGATGAAGAATAATTTATCATAGTGTTTTTATCATATATATTTTTAACTGTTTACTAGAGCAATAAGTCATGTGGTAAAATCATGCATGTATTTAACAAGTGGTTCGTAAGTGGCATATTTATTCTGATGAAGATCTTGTGTAGGCCGAAAGTACTAAATCACTGGATTTATTAAAGTACATCTTTTCATGGTACAATGTGGGTTTTTTTGTTTTTGTTTGTTTATTTGCACCTTTGAAGCCATTTATGAAATTTTCAAGTTAAAGGTATAAATCTTATCATTTTTCAGTAACACTAAGTCCATAAAACAGAAAGCACAGCTGTATAACTTGCCTTTTTCTCTATGCATGTATGAATATGTAGACAGTTCTCAGCATGTCACAACTTGAAGCAATAAATTAATGAAACATCAAGCTCTGTGGTGTTGAGGGATCCATACTTTTCCTATTGCATGAACTTATTGAACATAATTTTCATTATTCAAGCTACTGATTTAAAATGGTATTTTTGGACATATTTGATCTGGATGAAGTTGAAAAAAAATGTTATTATTCTACTCCAAAAGCTTTGGGATAAATTTTAAAATGGTTTGAAAAGTTTCAGTTTCCACAAATCAAATATGATAATCAGCAACTCATTAATTTGCAAGTAATTATACCATAATAATTAAAAGAAACCTGAAACATTCTAAAATTCATTATTTCAATGACAAGAATTTGTTATATGTGGTTCATGGTTCCAGAAATCTATAGTATGCCTGTTGTACTTAACACTGAATGCAGCACATGTACAACTTATTTGAGAAAAGTAATACCTCTAAGTCTAAAGTCAGAATTGAATATGCCACCCATTAAAATGATTAATGTGATCAATTAGCTTTTTCTTAGCTATCTAATGTTTATAAGAAAATACTACATTAAGTTAATCATACTTAGTTGTATGAAACTGTAATGAATATAGTCAGTTCATATCATACGAAATCAAAATTAAATTATGTGATTTTTTTTAATGAGTAAGTAGTTACTGTAGAAATGGCATGTAATATAATAAAATTAATTGCATAAGCTGAAAAGCTAAATGTAGCATTTAATGTTTTCTGCTTTTGGCAGCATGGGGAATACCTTATGGTACATCACTTTAACTTTACATCTTGGCCAGAGCATGGAGTGCCAGAAAATACTACGTCCTTAATTAATTTTGTAAAGATGGTTCGTGCTAGTAGAACACATGACAGTACACCTATTGTGGTTCATTGCAGGTAAGTGGTTGTCAAATAAACAAGCATCCTAAAAAAATTTCACAAGTTAATTAAATATTACTTTGTAACTTAAACTGCTCAATCATAAATGCCATCCAAAAGCATTTATTGAAATGAGTTTTGCCCTAGTCTGTCTTTTGTTTACTGTGTGACTTTTCATTCTCTGTGATTGGATTCATCTCACTGAATACTGCAAAATGAGCATTTAGCCTGAGATGCGTGTCACACAGCAAAGTTTGTTGATGTCTGTAACATAATAAAAATATGCATTTGTACTGGTTATGTTTTCTAGAAGATTTGCAACAAAAACTACTGCAACAACATGACAAATTAAAATATGTAGTTTATCAGAAATATGATGGCACATGTGTGTGTATATGCACGAGGAGACATTCACATGTGTTTATATATATATATGCAAAAAAAAACATATTTTTATTTTATATTTTGCAGTCCAGTCTTTTTGGGATTACTGTTTTGACTTTTTGAAGATTTGAATGTTAGATTAAATCAACTATATATATATATATATATATATATATTGTGCTGTGGTAGCATTGTCGCCTCACAGTAAGACGCTGTCCGGTTCGATTCTCAGCTAGAGCGTCTTCTGTGTGGAGACATGCGTGAATGGGCGTGTGCATCAGGGCTGGCAACTCGGCATGTAAAACTCAACTGCCAATCATTAGCGGACCGGAGTTTCGCTGTGGCGACCCCTAACCGGGAAAAGCCGAAAGACACAACAACATTTATTTATTTATTTATTTATTTGCAGTTGGTTTACCAGGATAGTCCATTGAGTCCTGGGGAGAAAAGCTCCAATACAGACAAACAATAGGTACATAATTTGCACATTCTGTTGTAGTGCCTTTCATTGTTGTGTTTCTGAATGGAATTTGCCATTGTCTGAGAAGGCACATTAAATTGTACTGTACTATGTACTGGACTGAGTTGAAGTGAATTGATTGAATATTACTGAATACTGTACTGAAATAACTGTATACCAAAGTGGCCTGGTCAAACAAGAAGGCCAGGACTTTAGCTAACGGTTTACTAATGCATGGTCACTGTCACTGGTATTAATCAATGTGCCACATACATGTGATCCACATATTCACTGCATGTAGAATATAAAGAATGGTTTGTGACACAAGACTCAAGCCTTCTCTTCATATCTGGGATGCATCTTTATTTCATTTATACAGATGGTTATGAAATAGAGAGAAACTAACCAAAACCTTGTGGCAATATCACTGAATACCAAATACTAGTATAACACTTTACATCCTCCTTATCTGAACTTTTATTCAGAGGAAAATGGCATTTCTGAGTTTATAGACTGAGGCAGGCAAATACCCATTTTATGTAACAAAGTCTGCATGGCTATACTACATCATAAAAAAGTCAGATGTTGAGGCAGTTTTTTAACCTCTGTGAATATCTCAACTCAGTCATTGACTCAGGTCTTCAGACATGTGAAGTGTTTTCTGACTTCTCTATTGCTAGCTCCCATACTATCTTCCCTTTTACTGTCCTCTTGGCTGCATGAACCATGGCAATCCCCAGTGTCAGCTTTGCTGAGAGTGACTTCCCTTTCCAGGAGGTCCTATTCACACAAGGAAGATGTCTGGTTCCTCATGTGCAGACTTAAATGGTGTGAGATACAAAGCACCAAGAGCGGGACCAATCCAAATAAAAACATTGACAACAAATACTTTTTCCGGGGGGTAAGTCCCCTCCACCCCCACACCCCCAGCTAATTATATATAACAATTTGGAGATGAGACTACAGCTGAGAATGGACCAGCCCCCTATCCCAGCAGTACTATGAGCTCACGCAATCACCCATCTGTACTGTTTCAGTGTTGTTGCACCACAGTATTCTGCCATTTCACTTTTATATGATCAATGTTATAAAGTTCAGTGTTTTGTCAAATCCACATTCCAACACAGAACCATGGTGTGCACCCCTCAGTGCCCATCCTGCCTAGCAGTAGCTATGTCTTTTGCTTTAACCCTGAAATCACAATCATGACTTGCAAACCAGCCACACCCTTGCACACACCATTCCCCTAACACATTGTAGAAGTAAGCAGGCAAGTGTCTGATGATTCCTTATTCACCCAGCCAGCTCCAACAGGCATCCAAGCCACCTAATTCAGGATTTAAAGCATTTCTTTATGCCACAGAGATGGAAATGTCTAATTTACTTCCACTCTTTGGTAAATTTTCATTTTCGACATTCATTCTTTCTAGAGTGGGTCTCACTTTATCAGGACTGACAGTCTTCACTGTCACCTTAGTCTTTCACTTATCATGTCTTCAGATGATAATGATACATAGATCTGTTTTGTCAACATGAAATGAGAAGGGACTTGTCTATATTCCTACCTGGGATGCATCTGGGACCCCCTCACTCATATATTGGAAATGTACAAAGTATGGCTGGTGGAATTTTCTTTTATTTATGCATTAACTACACACATTACTATAAAATACTGCTTCTCTCTTACAGCAGCACTCAGTTTGATTTTACAAGGACAAGTCTAGTACTGACATGCCTTCTAGGAGATAACGCTGCAGGTGACTGACCTCTATTACAACTGAGCGTAGTCCTAAACTAAAATGTTGCCTTCCACTTCAAATGTCATGTTTGATAATTTCTTCTGTCTTTAAATGTCTGAGCATATTTTTTGTTAACCCACTTGATAAAAGCATGTCCTGATACATTGATGGAATGGATGGTTGCATTTTGCTTAACAGAACAGAAATTCTTCTGATGTGATATAAAGGTCATTATCCATAATTATATATTCTGCAACACATAAGCAGCACATATTCTTCCCAGACTAGTCATTGTAACTTGTGTTGTAATCTCATTCATGCAAAACAAATGAAACAATTTATAATATATAGCCACCACAATCACAAACATAATATTCATGAGTGAAACTGCAGAATCGATATGCAGTCTTCCCCATCATCCTCCATGGAGATAATGAAGCTTATTTAGTCATTTTCAACACATGTACTCAGTTTCATCAAATAAATTTGACAGCCATACAAAGATTCATGCTAGCATTTCCATTTTTACAATTTACCAGGGTGTCCGAAATGCCATGTGGTGCAGCAGTAGTGCTGTTGCCTCACAGCAAGAGGTTCTCCCATTTGATTCTCAGCTGGAGCACCTTCTGTGTGGAGTCTGCATGTCCTCCCCGTGGTCGAGTGGCATTCGAAAGATGTGTAGAATGGGTGTGCCTTCATTAAAGGTTGGGCGTCATGCTAGCACCTCGGCACCGTAAAAATCTACTGCCAATCATTAGCGGACCAGAGTTCTGCTGTGGCAACCCCTAACTGGGAGAAGCCGAAAGAAGAACAACAACCAGGGTATCCAAAATGTAATTCCTCTAGTACTTCTTTTCTCAAGTTACACAGAATATCAACAGGTTCTCTAAAGAACACCACTTCTGTCCAATGAGAATTATTTGTTTATTGTTTATTGACATTTGTTTACTTGAAAACTCTGACTGGGAAATAACTCATTTTTAGTGTAGGCCTGTGGAGAAATTTTCCAACATATCACATGAAAGCAGAACAGTAGAACATAGCAAATATAAGCATTTGATATGGATTGTCATTGCCACAAGTATAATATAATAGAACAAAGATGTAAAGGTTGTCTAAAGGTTGTCATTTTTTCAAAAATAATACAATACAATACACTATTATACAGAGTAATCAAAGAAATAGTAAGATCGTGTAGTGAGAAAGGTAAGCTTAATTTGTTTAAATTAGAATAGGTTAAAGAGTGATGGGAGAAAAGGACACACGTTGGGAAATACATGAATTCAAAAGAGATACAAAGAGGCAGTGGTTAGTTGAGAAAAGGATTATAAACAAGTTGTTAAAGAGTGTCATAGATAACAGAGAGAGAGAGAGAGAGAAAGAGAGAGAGAGAAAAGATTACAAAGATTACAAACAGCTTGGAAATCTGAGTAGTCATGGCCTCAAATTGTTAAGGTACCCAAGAACTTCCACACAACAACAGTACAGCACAGAATAAAATCTTTATTGCAAAGAAAGGCATATACATGGGAGAGTAGGAAATCAAGGGTCTGACTCCCTGAACAACAGAATCATACCGTTTTATACCTTTTCTGATTAAAAGCAACATTATTGTAATAGTCCAAGAACAGTCATTGACCAACTAAGAATAAACACTACAACATTAATTTTACAAACAAGATCTCTTGACTCCTGGTGTATGATTTGCATATTAGGCATGAGTTCCAAGGGTGGGGCAGTATTGTAGCAGTTAGCATTGTTACCTCACAACAAGAAGTTATCTGGTTCAGTTCTCGGGCAGGGTGCCTTCTGTGTAGAGTATGCATGTTCTCCCTGCATTTGTGTAGGTTTCCCCTGGGTGCTCTGGTTTCCTCCCACATTCTGAAGACGTGTAGTAGGTGGAATGGACAATATAAATTGGCTCCAAGTGTGAATGCGTGTGTGGGGTTGGGCTTTGGGCTAGCAACCTGAGTGCAGAAAACCCATAACTTTTACAGAAACAACAAGCACTGAAAGGTGCTCATTGCATGATGTACCACAAGGTGTGTAAACAAGAGCAATATGAGTTCCAAAATAAAACTCTAATAAGAACAGAACCTTTTTACATTTCTGCCATGCTGGCAGTTTCTGATATTTGGCAGAAAGTAAATAATCAGATACTTACTGAAAAACACTCAAGAATCCATCGTGCAAAGAAAGCATATTAAAATGAAATACACACTCTAACATTGGTCCTTCTCTGTACACATCCTTCATATACAGAGTAAAAAAAAAAGAAAAAGCAAGATTGTATAGTGGGAAAGCTAAGGTTAATTTGTTTAAATTAGAACAGGTGAAGATAGAAAGAGACAGAGACATAAACAAACTAGAGATAAATAAGGAAAATGCATGAATTAAAAAGAGATAAAAGAGTGGATAGTTGAGAAAAGGATTATTAACAAGATGACAAAGAATGTCAGAGTTAAGAGAGAGGCCAGCTCATTGACTAAAGAAAGGAATATGTGAATATGTGAGAAGAGAAATTATATATAAAGTTAATGCAGAAAGAGATATGTGCAAATTACAAATAAGTATTTGAGGGATATGTACTTTGGTAGCATAGTAAGTGGATAAGGTTTTCAGAAGTGGAACAGGAGATGGTTGTAAAGTAGGGGAGAGGGATAGTAGTTCAGAGAAATGAAAATGGTTATAGCTGGAGGAAGTGAAGGGAGAAGATGACTGCAAGAAAATGAAGTGAGAGATAAAATTGTGGCTAGAAGTTGGATGAGGAGTGAAAAAGAAAAAAATATTATAGGATGGGACTAACCTTTTGTGGAATATAAGCAGAACCAGGAAGTAGTTAGGAATATTTTTAAAGATGTTTTGGACATGTGAGGTTAGTTGATGACGTGATTATTACAGGGAGTGAGTTCCAGGTTTTTCCTACAGCATTAGACTACAGGGAGTATTCTGCAGGTTGCTTTTGGTTTATGTACTATGCACTCTCAAAAACTCTCTTTATAAGGCCATTCTTTCATCATGCAGCTTAACATTCAATTTTTTTTGTTAATTCTGGATATTCCTTTTATCATCTCTGCATTGACTGGAATTTCTTGAACATGATCTCTGTCAACAACATTTAAATATACCACCATTTCTTCTCTTACTTTCAGTCATTTCTGGTACTCAGACTCTTGAGAGATGTTCTGCAAAGCCATGTCCTTAACTTGCTCTGTATTTAATATGGTAGTCATACTCTGATAACCTTTTACCTAGTCTGTGGATGCATCCTGATGTTATGGTGGCAGATGGTTATTCTCACCAAACAATATTAATAACTGTTTATGGTCAAGTGTCCAAGTTCTTATACAAAGAATCCTGGACGAAGAACTCTAATCAAGTTCTAAAATGCTAATAAGACAAAATTAATGTTGTTTCTGCCCAAAACGTCAAACAAATTACCCCTTAATACACCCTTACTTCCTCTAGTGGTGCTGTCATTGAAGCTGTAACTCATACTTATCTTCTTGGTGTTACTATTCACAGTAATCTTAATGATCTTCATGTTCATGTCCAACAGGTTGCTAAATAAAAAACATTAAAAACTTGGACAGTTGTATACAGCCAAACGTTTGTTTTCACCAACTGTGCCACAAAACAAATAGCACCTTTTTTATCTACTCTTTTGTATACAGTATAAGTTCTTACTAACTTTACTCAGCTCTGCTCTCTAAACTTATAAGGGCCAATTATAAATTTGTTAAATTTGCCCCTAGCCTTCCTACAAAAAACACTACTGAGTAGCTATCAATCATATTGACTACTGTATTTCCCAAGTTTTCTTAGATTCCTACAACTACAACATGCTCAAAAGACCTTACGAACTCCTGAATATGTCCCTCTCTAGCCCCTCTCATATCCTGGTACCAACCCACTCATGAGGTTAAGATTCTCTGATAAATTCATATCTAATGTAACTAACTCTCACAAGTATCATGAAAATGCTCTATACTCCTGCTATGTAGCCAAGATGCATAACTACCTTCCATTATCACTTCATGAAATTACTAATTTCATCAATTCAAATGCAACTTAAAAAATCACATCCTCACTACTCAGTTCTGCCACTGCTTGACTTCACCAGACTAATCCTCCTCCTACAGTATATCTAATTATTTACTTTTTGTAAGTTTTTTGCACTTCTTTGCCATAAAGATTCTGCACCTGAACTAACTAAATCTATTTCCTTTATCTTTCCTTTCCTTTCTGATCTCTAACAGAACATCACTTCTGTGTTGCTGTCCTCTGCCTTTATTCAAATAATTTCCTCCTTCCTCATCCACCTCTACTTTCTCATCTCCACTTATCTGTGGTACTTCCTTCCTCAGATGTTTCCTTTTGTATTTTATTTTCTTCTTCTAAGTTGTACAATTTTTAAACAAATTTCTTTAATAGCACATTTTCCTACTTGTTTAAAATCTTATCTCCTAGCATAAGCAAAACACTTTCTAGGGAGAGGATTGGTATAATGGTTAAAGTGTTTACTTGACATATACTAAAGTACTGAATTTGATCCTCACCTTTGAAAGGAAAATCAGATAGACTTAAAATGGCCTACAAGGGCAGTTAGCCTTGTACCCAAACTCTTTTACAGAGGTAATGCCACAGGTAATCTTAAGAAACCTACTCAGGAAAAAATGAATCAACTTAGTACAAAACAGCAAAATGTACAACCTAACCTATAACTAAAAATCACACCTCTAGTACAACTAGCAAAGTAAACTAAATATTTTATAAAAATTAAAATTCTAGTACCTTGCCTTCCATAATTTGCTTTATAAACATCGATGTCCTATTGTAGCTTCTCTACTACAATTGTACCTTGCAAGGAGAACTCTGATTTCCAATAACAAAAATCTTCCCGTGATTCACAAAACTAATACTAGAACTGAAAATAAAGCACTTTGCATTTTCCTTTCTAGAAAGTGGAACGTGCTCTCTTTTGAAATCACAATTCTTGCTAATTCCACCACTTTTAAAGTACCCTGCAAGTCCCATCTTGGGGAAAACATACATTTCTCAGATTTTGTCTCTACAAAATACAAATGTAAGACTTGTAAATGTTATATTGGCATACTGTTCCTGGTTTAATTATTGTGTTACCCCAATATTCTTTATATTCTATACACTCTACATTTCTTCACATTCCATTATAATTCTATTCTATTCTATTGTTAAATTCTTCATATTACCACTTTTCTATGTTCTACTGCTATGCGTTCTGCTCTACCCTCTCTTTCTCTTGCATAAATGCCTTTATCTTAACAATACCCCATTCCATCATTATTTTCGCCTTTTTATATTTACTACTAGTTTCCCACTCCTGTTCCATCCCACTCCACTCTAGCTACAGTTGTGCTGTAAGCAGAATGTATGTATCGATCCACAACTGCTTTCTAGCATATTTGTTTAATTTGGTAAATGAAATTCACATTAACTTATAGTGTATTTTGATTAATTATAAACTTTTGCTATAATTTTACAAACTGGGAATCCTCTGAAAATGTGCATTGCCTGGCAGGGTTAACAGAGCCAACAAAATTCAAACAAATAAATTGCTCATCTTTCCACAAATAGGTTGACAGTTATGCTGCTGCTGTACCAATCTTTGTTGCCTTTGTTACTAGCACTGCAAGAGATAGCTGGGCTGGGAGATAAGTGAAAAGGTGAAGCTTGCTCACCTCTCACAGCGGGGAAGGGTATGGACACCCAAATTTAGGGGCCACATTATAAGTTTAATTATACCTGTGAACACTAAATAATCTCCTTCCAATGTTTTCCAGGTGAGGGAAGGGGCTAGCCATGATGGCTTATATTTGATGTGGAAGTGAGGAATAGCATAGTGCAAGACATGCCTGTTGCATTCCCAGTATACAGTGTGGTGGAAAATGAGCATGCACACTAAGGATGGGGTTTTAAAGCAAAAACTCCCATTCCTTTTTTGGATGATGGCCCTGCTCCCAGTTTGCTTGATCCTTGCTTCCAAGGAACAAGTGAGCCACATGGCTTTCACCATCATTTTAAATCGAGTTGCTGGCTACTGAGACTTGTCTGCATATATCAACTGGACACAAGCTGATTTAAGTATATTTTCTGCACTTATTTAAGATTTGAGTGAGTAAATATTGTGTGTGTTGGATTCAGTAAATATTGTGTCTCTGAATCTCTGTGGTTAGTTCCCCACCCCACCCCACCCCTCCCTGTTTCTTGTTGTGGTGTTAATCTTGGTGGCTTTGGAATTGCCCGCCCCTGCTGTAAATCTCTTTTTGCACACTCCTCCTGGACCCATCTCATTCGCTCACTCAACTGAGTACAGTGAGATCATATTTTGATTTTGGATACTCTTACCAGTCCCATCTCCTCTGCGGTGTACAGAGAGAACACTTGGGAAGGGCATTCCCCTATAGTATCTTAATCTGCTCTGTTTCCTACATCTCAAAAAAAAATTTGCACTTCATCTGCCTTACTGTAGTTGTGTTTCTTCCTACTTTATTACCTTATTTTGCTTTTGCCTCTTTTAAAAGTACTCAAATAAATTTATTCTGCTGCCTTTACTACTGCTTGTTAATAGCCTGATTAAATTGTAACTGCTATTCTAAGGCCCTTGGTTTAAGCGCTTGGGCTTCAAACCAGTTGTTTTACATTAAGAAGGATTGTGGTCTGCACTGTTGTGGCAGGGCAGGTGGCGTACATCCTTCTAAGTTGGGAACTGCTGATTGAAGGCTCAGTGTCTGTTATTCTAAAAGTGTATTAGTTCTAGGTTAAGGACTTGGGCTTCAGGCCAGTTATTTTACATTAAGAAGGTTTGTGGTCTGCACTCTTGTAGGAGGAAAGGCTAGATTCTGCCCTTCTGAGCTGGGAATTTCTGGTTTAAGGCTTATTGCGCATGCTTACTTGAACTGTTTCTTTCTGAAATCGGTACGCCTTGTTTGCTGTAGCATAGACTAGATTCAGGCCGGCTGGATCTAGCTTTGTTTGTATGAATTGTGCACTGACCCAGGCCATCTTTTTTGGAGAAGGTTTCTCTGTACCCTAGTGGCAGGACTGTGCAGTTAGAACTTGTCTGATTGAAGACTGCTAGAACAGGGCTCAGTTTTAAGCTTTTTAACTGGTTAATTGCGTAAAGTGTTGTTTTGATTGTATCTGTTCTATTTTCTGGGGGGGGGGGGAATATATATATATATATATATATATATATATATATATATATATATATATATATATACTTGTTTCTCGCCTTTCTGAACTAGTATAGTCCAGTTTTCATGTTATTGCTGAATCCAGGGTTGTGTTACAAGTTTCTGTGTTGCCATACCTTACTTGGATAGAAGGAAGTTTCTCTGTTCAGCTGTGAGAGAGGGGAGCTTTGAGCAGGCTATCTGTCCCTGGAGGAGTGGTTTCAGCCCAGAAGTTAGTAGTTTATTGGCCTTTTTGGGCTAATTTTGATTGTATCTGCTCTATTTTCTGAAAAAAAAAATGATATACTTGTTTCCCACCTTTCTGAACTAGTATAGTCCAGTTTTCAGGTTATTGCTGAATCCAGGGCTGTGTTCCAAGTTTCTGTGTTGCCATTACCTTACTTGGATAGAAGGAAGTTTGTCTGTTCACCTGTGAGAGATGGGAGCTTTGTGCAGCCTATCTGTCCCTGGAGGAGTGGTTTCAGCCCAGACGTTAGTAGTTTATTGGCCATTTTGGGCTAATTTCTATCTCTTTCACTTCCCTGCTATAGAAACCTCATTTGCACAGTTTTTACGCTTGTATTCCGCTCAGCAAGTGCCTTCCAGGTGTTCTGCAGAGTCTACAGCAGCAGAGAGAAAAAAGAGTGACTTTGGAGTGATTAAGTATCACTTTTCTGCTTTTCTTGCTGTCTTAACTAATTCCACCTAAAACGCCAGTTTTTTTTTTAGCAAATCTGTGATTTAAAAAGTTTGTTATTGTATACAACTCCACACAGCTCCTCGTGGTGTCCTGCAGAGTGATACAAGCAACAGAGAGACCCAAGAGAGACTTTTCCAGATTTAAGTATTTTTTCTCGTTTTTTTTTTTGCTCCAACTGCCTTTTCCCACCTAAAAAGCAAATTTCTAACTGATCTATGCTTCAAAAAGTTTAAATTGCATTTGCCTTCTGCTTTTTACAGTTTTTGCACTTGTTTTATATCAATTTAAGTCATTTTTATATTGTATAACTGTTGTAGGCTACACACTAAAGTGCGCTAGCCTGTTTATAGCATTTACAGTGTTTTCTGTGTGTTCTTCTGCTGTTTCCTGAAAAAAAAAATTCTCTTTTCCCGCCTTTGCTGAACTAGATTAGTCCAGATTTCAGGTTTTGCTGAATTCTGGACTGTGGCATAGTTTCCTGTGTTGCCCATATTCTTACTTGGATAGGAGGAAGCTTCACTGTTCACCAGTGAGAGTGGGGAGCTTTGAGCAGCCTATCTGTCCCTGGAGCAGTGGTCTTAGCCCTGAAACTAGTAGCTTATTGGCTGTTTTGGGTCAATTCCTATCTCTTTCAGTTTCCCTGCTTTAAAACCCTCATTTGTGCAGTTTTGCACCAGTATACAACTCCGCACAGCTCCTTGTGGTGTCCTGCAGAGTGATACAGGCAACAGAGAGACCCAGGAGAAACTTTTCCAGATTTAAATATTTTTTTCTCTGTTTTTTTGCTCTGACTGCCTTTTCCCACCTAAAAAGTGAATTTCTAACTGATCTGTGCTTTAAAAAAGTTTAAATTGCATTTGCCTTCTGCTTTTTACAGTTTTTGCACTTGTTTTATATCAATTTAAGTCATTTTTGTATCGCATAACTGTTGTAGGCTACACACTAAAGTGCTCTAGCCTGTTTATAGCATTTACAGTGTTTTCTGTGTGTTTTTTTGCTGTTTCCTGAAAAAAAAAAAAATATTCTCTTTTACCACCTTTGCTGAACTAGATTAGTCCAGATTTCAGGTTTTGCTGAATTCCATACTGTGGTATAGTTTCCTGTGTTGCCCATATCCTTACTTGGATAGGAGGAAGTTTCTCTGTTCACCAGTGAGAGTGGGGAGCTTAGAGCAGCCTATCTGTCCCTGGAGGAGTGGTATCAGCCCTGAAACTAGTAGCTTATTGGCCACTCTGGGTCAATTCCTATCTCTTTCAGTTTCCTTGCTTTAGAACCCACATTTGTGCGGTTTTGCATGATTTTGCGCATAGCCACTTAAACGGGTTTAAACTATTCCCGGCTCCACAAAGTCTGCTCTTCACTTTTTCCCTTAGAACTTTTCTAAATCTCAAAGTAAGCACTCTATTTTCATTCTAAAGCCCTGCAGTTGCTCGTATAAGTAATCTTATAAGTAAGCACTAATAAACTAAAGCACTACACCCTCTTATACTCCCTTTAAGTACTTGGCTCCCTATTGGTCCTTTTTGATCAGTCAAAAAGTAGTTCCTTATACTATTCTGGCATGTCCAAAAGTTAGTTTTGGGTTTACTCTCCAGTCCAGCTGGTGAATCTGGGAATCTTGAGACAATGTTACAACTGCCTTATGTACACAGACCACCCTCTCCTCCTCCCAACAAGCTCAAATATATGTGAGAGATGCAACTATATAGCCAAACTGGAGGCTGAGCTCTCTCAACCCAATACTGGCGCAGTCAGTCAGGAGGAGAAGGTAACCACACACACACCACAAATCCAGTCTCACATAGACCTATCGCAACAGAAAACCAAACACATAAACACACAAAAACATACTCGGAGGCTCTAAATAAAAATCTGCCCAAGCATCAGAGACCTCCAAAGCAGACATCCAAGCAACCGCTACCCCACAACAATACCCACGTATCACATAGTTCACAAAGTCAGTGTGCCACACAGTCATAGCCCTTAAGGCTAAACAACACACCTAATACACTTGTAATAGGTGACTCTATTGTCAGACACACTGACGTCCCACTCACCAGGCTGAACAAGGAGAAGGTCACTGTAAGCTGCCTGTCGGGTGCCAGGATCAGCCACATAACACAAGCACTCAGGTCACTCCAAAGCAAGAACAAATATGACTCCGTCATTGTCCATGCTGGTGTGAATGACCTGAGACGTACCTCCCTGGACTACATGAAAAGAGACATAGAGAATCTCTCTGATCATGTAGCCCAGGCCGGTATGACCCTGACCTTGAGTAGCATCTTACCCTCACCAAGAATGATGCCACAGTATAAAGACAAAATGATCAATTTTAACAATTGGCTAAAGTATTGGTGTCATTCAAAGGAGATCCAGTGTCTGTCAGCCTGGATATGTACCCAAGGAATGGCATACAGCAACAGTGGTCCCACTCCACAAAGGTGGTGCCACAACGGACCCCGGAAACTATCGCCCTATAAGCCTGACTAGCCTGGTCTGCAAAGCTATGGAGCATATCATCATGAAACTCATAAACAAAGACATTGGGAACCTCCAAACACTGGATCCTACCCAATTCGACTTTGTTAAGGGCAGATCTTGCCTCTTGAACCTGGTCAAATTCTTTGAAACAGTCACCAAGGCCATAGATGAAGGGAAGGTAGTCCACACAGCCTACCTGGATCTCGCAAAAGCCTTCGACACAATACCCCACTCGAGCATCATAAATAAGCTCACCAGCTTAAATATCAGCCCCTATGTCACAAGATGGGTTGCAAACTGGCTCAGGGATAGAACCCACATGGTCAGAATTGCAGGTGTCATGTCAGACTCTAAACCAGTTACAAGTGGTGCCCCACAAGGCTCAGTCCTGGGACCTCTCTTGTTCGGTATATATTTCTCTGAGGTACAGGCTAACACGGGAGGACTATGGCTCACCAAGTTCGCAGATGACTGCAAACTGGGTGCCATAATCGACTCGCCGACTGACACAAGCATCCTCCAAAAGGGTCTCACAGAGACGGATAACTGGTGCCAGAGCCATGGCCTAAAGCTAAATGCCAAAAAGTGCATAGTCATCCCCTTTGGGAAAAACAAAGTGCCTACAAATTACCACATAGGTGCTAATCCATTAAGTACGGAAGAAGTAATTAGGGATTTGGGGACCCAAGTAGATAGCAATCTCTCCTTTGACAATCACGTTGCCAAAGTGGTTAGAAAGACCTTCTATATAGCCCACCTTATCACGAAAGGGTTCACATCTAGATCAAGAGAGGTCATTGTGCCCCTCTACTCATCACTCATCAGGCCCATAATTGAATACAATGCCCCATTTGGGATGTACCTTACCTGACACCTGCAGCAACTGGAAAGACCCCAAAAATATCTCACCAAGAGGATCAAGGGACTCAAACAGATGCCCTACGCAGTTAGGCTAAAGAAACTCCAGCTCTACTCAGTTGCTTACCGCCTACTCAGAGGCGATCTGTGCCTGACGTATAAAGCCATGTCCAACCCAGAATTAATGGACATGCTCCACCTCAGGAAATCCAAATCCCTTAGAGCTACATGCTCCAGGGGCTTAAACCTCAGCACAGAAATAAATAGGACATGCTGGGGGGACAGATTCATATCCCAGAGGCTCCCCTCACTCTGGAACAAAACCCCAATCCATGTTAGGCCCTCAATGACCCTCTTCAAGAGAAATCTTGACGAGTGGATGGGAGATCATAGGTTTACCCCTAGGGTCTCTTCTGTGTCCCTACTAGACAGAGGCACAGTAAACTAACCTCAAAAGGGCTATCTTCTGTGACCTACTATACAGAGGCACAGTCAACTAATCTAAAAGGGTGGCGAAAGCCAAACACACTCTGGCTAGGCTTATAAATGCCCTAGGGCAGATAGCCTAGTATCACCCTATGAACCTAAGAACCTATGAACCAAGGGGGAGAATGAATAGGCCAGTGGAGTGGCTGGGAGTGTGAGACAGATGCTCAGTAGAGGAGAGGAGCAAAGAAGTAAAAAAAAAAGGGAACTAATTCTTTCCTTCAGTCTTACATTCCTAGCTTCTGACTCTGACTACATCCTTGCTCCATTCCTAGTTTGTTTTTCTTCCTCGTCTCTGACCTTGAATCTGTTACTGTCATTCACAAAGTTTGCTACCCCAACCTCCATTTTACCTTTTCTCTCACTGGTGAACAACCTATACTCAGACTCCCCACCTTCACCTTCTCATACAGACTCCTTGCATTACAGGGTGAAACAACCAAGCCACATTCCAAATCACTCGTGCTTGTTCCCCTGCTGTGCTCTGTATCTTCCTTCTTACATTTTTCACATCTCCTATCTCCTTATCTTCTTTTGTCACCCACCCCCCCTTCCATCTTACTCTAAAGTTATAATCACTGTACTGTACCTTTCCAACCAAGCACTAAACACATTTTTTACATTTTTAACACTTTATTTAATCATCACTTAAGACATAGGCAAACAAATACTTTTATAAAAGAAAACAAGACATATAACACATTCCCACTTGCAAAAGTATATATCAAATAAAACAAATATATCCAGGCTGTAATCCAAAATGGGTTGATTTTCTATAAGACAAGTTTATTAAACACTTTCAGCTATGCACAGCATAGCCTTCATCAGAATACATTACAAATCACATACTGCTTCATTAAATAAAAATCAATAACCAATCACAGACATAAAACAATTAATTAATTAAACAACCACCACTGCACTTAGAGCAACATTGTCGATTACGTTCCACACAAAAACTGTAACCAGTTCACCACTAAAAAACATGTTCTGTTTAAAAAACCTAAGATGCACACTCAAAAATCATCACTTGTTTTAAGTGTATAATTTATTTCATATTTATTCTTTCCTGTAAAACTGGGACAATGGAAATGCTTTCATTTAAACCTGGGGGAAACATTACTGCTGTTCTAAAAGAGAGGGACAAACTACAGAATGTTTATATAATGCACTTGTTGTTTTTTTGTTTTTAATATCGTTGATGTGCTCATACATCCTATTTTTAAGTGCCCGCTCTGTTTTTCCTAAATAGAATGCTGTACAGGAATTACACACAGCTATTCACCATTCTGGGTTCTTGCTTATATTCTAGGAGGCTCTTAATATTATGCCCTGTCTTGTTGACAAATTTAGGACCCTCTCCCAACTTCTTGTATTTTTCTTGATTAGTTTTGAAAATTGTCCAATTCTTGTTAATTATCTCCCTTAATTCCTTAGTTGTGGAATTGTATTCAAGTACACAAGCTCTTTTATATTTATCATTCTCCTTACTGTTTTCCAAGTTGTTGTTTTGTAATCCTACCCCTAATAATGGAAGGTAATCAGTACCCCAATTGTGTTGTACTTCTGAAACAATTTCCTCAACTAACTGTTTGGAATACCCTCTCTCTTCAAACATCCACTGTATTTTATTTAGCTCACCTTCTAAATCATCATAGTGGGAAGTCATTCTTGCAACCCTCACTGCCTGTCCCTTCACTATACTCCTTTTTTGTGCAGGAGGGTGATTACTCCCAAAATGTAAATACATATTGCAAAATGTTGGTTTCCTATATATACGTGATCGAAATCCATCCATGTCCTTGATAATTTGTACATCCAAATAATTGATACTAGTGAAATCATAGTTGAAAGTAAACTCTAAAAAGTCAGTTGTTTCACTTATATACTTCCTAAAGTCAGAAATCTCTTCTTCCGTACCCTTCCATAGGACAAATATGTCATCCAAAAACCTGGAATATAATTGCATTTTGTCCCAGTAAGGGCTGTTAAATATATAATGAGATTCCCATCCCAAGAGTACTATATTGGCATAGACAGGGGCACATGCTGCCCCCATTGCTACACCTCTGATCTGCTGGTATTATTCTCCTTCAAAGAAAATGAAATTATTGTCAAGAATCAAACCCATGATTTCACAGATGAAAATAATCTTACTATGATCTAACTTTGAAAAATTAAACAATGCTTCCTCAAAGAATTCCAAACCTTGCCTCTTAGGTATCACAGTGAATAAATCTTTCATGTCAATAGTGAGAAAAATCACGTTCTCTTGCCATTTCTCTTTTTTTATGTTGCCTAGAAATTCCCATGAGTCTTTGACCAAGTGTTCACTGTCATTAATTACATGTTTAACCCATAAATCAACTAGTACTGCTAATGGATGAGTTTTAGAATTGTTAGCTGCCACAATAGGTCTAAACGGTGGTTTACCAATATTTTTATGTATTTTGGAGAGTCCGAAAAAAATGGGGATTTTTGGATCCCTCACATATAGAAAATCATATAGTTTATTATTTATTTTATTTTACATTTGTTCTATTCTATTATTGATTAAAGTATATATCAGATTTGATATTTTGTATATGTATCATCAATTCAGCATTACATAAAATTTTCCATTCATGCCTTCCCTTAAACATCACTCCTTCTCCAAAACATTATTCTGCATGTATTGTTCCCACAATTTCCAATTTTTTTTCTATGTAATTTGCTCCCACCATTTTCTTAAGATCCCACTTCCAGTACTTTTATCTCTGTTGTAATATTAAAGTCATGAAATAAGCGGGCTGGTTTAGACTTTGATTTTCATTTTCTAGTAATTGACTTTTTGGCAAATGCTAGAATTAAACTTAACAAGGCCTAGCTATGTCTAGGCAATTCAGATCCTATAGCCCAGCTAAAAGAATAATTTCTTTAGTTACAATCATTTGCTCACCCAATATTTCTGACAGAGTACTCTCTACTGAATTTTTAAAGTCTTGCCAACTCATTACACTCCCAAAACATATGCTCCCAGTTACCTATTTCTTCTCAGTCACACCTCCAATATTTGCCATAAGCTTGAGAAAAAATTATTTGGAGCCTGCTTGATGTATAAAAATACCTATGCAAACACTTTCAAGCTAAACTCCTAAATCTTCTAGACTTTGTTGCAAATGTGGATATATGTCCTCCCACTGTTTCCTTGTGAATTGCTTATCCAATCTGTCTTCCCAATCTTTTCTAACCTCCTTTGACTGATTCCTATAGTGTCATGCAGTATTTTATATGCCCTACTAATTATCCCTTTTTTAAAGCAGCTACTGTTCTAGATTCAATTAAAACTCTACCAGAGTAGTTTTTTTTTTTACTTAGGATTCCCCTATCTCTTTCTCTTTGCTTTTATTTGGACATTAATCCTTGATAGGGGAGACTGTCTCTAGCTTGAAGTCCAAATGTCTTCTTGGCTTCTTCCCATTCTTTTACCTTTCCCTGCCTAGATATTTGCTCCCAATACCTTGGTTTCTTTGCCATATTCTTTTCAGTAAATTACAACCTCCTCTTCCCTATTCTCTGTACCCCTAATTGCAGCCATCCCTATTGGTAAAATCTCCTTTCTCCAGTCTCATATTGGCTTAGTTCTTAGACCACCTTCTGCTACTTTATGGCTGTGTGGCTGATCTGCATCCAAAATCCCATTTATTTTCTTATTATGTGAATTGTTCCCCTGCTTCATCATCATCCCTTTCACTTTGAATTTATAACCTTCTAATTGTGTTATGTATATGAGCCTTAACTGTGTAGCTCTAAAATATCCCCTTCAAATCAGGTAATCCCAGTCTATCTTGTTCTATAGGAAGGATCAGCTTACCTCACTTGAAACAGAATACCAGAGTTTGTACAGTGTTTTCTGGACTACTGGAGAATCAGTTTGATTTCCGGATAGTCCAGAAAATAAACGGAGGGGTGGCAACCCTAATACATTCACAATACTGCAACTCTTCCTCTTAACCCAACTCTGCCCTGTTTAAACCCTGTAAATTCAGATATTTTTGTTCCATTGCCCTGCTTCAGCTTTTAGCACCGAATAAGCCTCCCTTCATTAATTTTTTCTTACATTGTACCTGTCCTGTACTTTCTTACCTCAGAACTGTTTTCTGCCTCACTGATAACTTTCTGCTGCCTTTTTTTCCTCCTTCTTGGCCCTCTCTGTCCTTCACTTTTTCCCAGCCTTATACTCCTCCCTTTCTCTAACAGACATCCTTCCCACTATCCCTACCTCATTCTGTCCTCCTTAGTCTCTACTATTGCGTTTTTCCCTTTTAACCTCCCCCCTCTTCATACCTGCCCCCCCGCCCCTAAATATATATTGGTTTGCTGGTTCAATTGGCACCATTTTCAAATAACCCCCTCATTCCCTCCAGTCCTGATCTCTGTAGGCTGCTAGCATGGCTTGTGGGTGAGTGCTTATATATGCTGAAACATGTGATATTGTGTGTTAATGCTAGGTTTTTACAAGCTATACTGTAATTTGCATTCTTTGTGTGCCTCTGTTTTGCTCAAAATTTCTTCAGCTGTTTCCTGTTACATTTACTGCCTTTGGCTGTGTTGTTGGGTTATCTTTTCAGTGCCCGTAGCATGGGGTCCGAGTCTCAAAAGTAATAAGTGGCAGCATTTTTGCTGTTTCCCAGCTTTTAGCCAGTTCCTCCATTCCTTTAGTTTCTCTTGCTCAATGAGTACCCTGAAACTGTGTGCCCAGTATTACTGTCCTGTGTAATCTAAGCGGCTTTCTACACTGTTTGCTGCAATTAGCGAACCACGGACTGTAGCCTAATAACGCCTATACGGCTTTTGTGTATGGACTCGTCTGACATGATTTAAAATAACTCAAGTGGCTTCCCCCACTCTGTCTGTAGTCTGCCATCCATTCTGCTTGCCTTCCTAGCTTTTACATGACTAAAATTGCTTTCTTCCTCTAAGCCTGCAATTAGCCGTCCATCTTGCCAGCGTGTTAACAAGCAAACACCACAGGCTCACTTCGACCTGGCTCCTAAGATTTCAATGATGATTCCATGCCAAACTTGGTTCCCGAGTTTCCAATGATGATTTATTGCAGCTTATCAGCTGATTCACACTGTTAGACTGTCCACTTCTTGGACTTCCCATTTAATGCTAATGCTTCCTTTGGTCTGCATTTGCAGGCTTGGTTTCTGTGTCTTTGGCCAAACGCTGATGTTTTCCATTTAAATGTGCATTCAAATTGACCAAATGCTGATGTTTCCAAACTGTGCAGCATAGGTGAAGGCAGTTTAAATGCATGCAAATTAGCTGTAAGTCTTATTTTCACTGCCTGTTGCATTTAATTTCAGTTAAGTGTCTGTACGCTTCTCAATACCAGTATAATATGACAGGTCTGCTGCTATACTTTTGGAGTTTTTTTTGACAAAGAATGTTTCTGCTACACTAAGTGATTTTGATCTATAACAAATGCTGTGAGTGGACTCCTGACTGCACTGTTGGTTTGTTGGTTTCCCACATTGTGACTACTGCGTTTACTCGCTGTGATAGGATTTTCATTTCTGCATTTCTACATGTTGTGAAAGCCATGTAAATGTTTGCTGTAATTATCTAACATATGTTAGTGCTGCTCTAATAAAATATTGCCATAGCAGTTCTGCTCTTGCTACCTTCCCTGAAGCTATGGAAGTATTTGCTCGATATTCCAAACTGCTATTTTAAGTTGTCCCTAAAGATTGTAGCTTACAAATTTGCGTTTCTATATCTCTAATGGAAAGTTTTGTACCCCTGTTCTCACTCTTGCACACTGTCTACCCTCTCCAGGCAATTCACTACATTTATTTTTTATTTCTTCTTATCCCATCTTTAGTCAGAAACATTGTATCATATGTAACTTTTATTTTATTCCTTTACTTTACAGTTTGCTCCTGCTGCATCTTTACCACCCCAAGTGTCTCCCATTGCTCTGCATGGAGCCCTGACTTCCCACCCTTGAAACGGACATCTCAAAGGAAATCCTGCTGTGTTTTATGTAACCTCACCAAGAACTAAAAAGTGTATGTAATTAAAAATTACAACGATATCATAACCTACCCTGTGATATACCATCCCAGTGAGCAATAGCTAGTAGCCTACCATGGAGTTCATTCTCCCTTTACTTTCTAGGATTCCTCCCATTCTCCCCTGTGCCCTTGGTCTATCCTTGTACTTACCTGTTTTGGCCACTAGGTGGCACTGTCCTCCAGTCTGCAGTTAGTATACATTCACAGTATTGCAGCTCTTCCTCTTAACCCAGCTCTGCCCTGTTTAAACCTTGTAAATTCAGATATTTTTGTCCCATTGCCCTGCTTCAGGCTTCTAGCACTGAATAATCCTCCCTTCATTATTTTTTTCTTACATTGTACCTATCCTGTACCTTCTCACCTCAGAACTGTTTTCTGCCTCACTGATAACTTTCTGCTGACTTTTTTTCCTCCTTCTTGGCTCTACCTGCTCCGTTCACCCTGCGGGCTCACTCCACTCTCCTACCCTACCCCCAAATCTCACTCACCCCCAGTGCATCTGCATTTATCTTACATTTTTCCACACCCCCAAATCCATTATCCAATAAAAGCAACTCCCCTCCATCTCCCCTCCTCTTCCCATTATCCAGTAACAACACTTCCCTCTGCTCTCCTCCTCATTGCCCCTCCTCCTCACACCTACACCATTTAATCTAAACACTCTCTATCACACCATCTGTCCAACTTCACACACCCCCTTTTTCTTTCTTACACTCTAACTAGTTCACTCCTCATGGCCATTCCCCCCTTACAACTTTTTACCTTTATAATACCAAATCCCAACATGCCCTTCTCAACATCTGCCTCCTCTTACTCCTAATCCCACTGTGTTATGCCACCTCATATTCCTCCAACCAACCTCTAGTTTTAACTACCTGTCAAACCTCCACACAAACCCTTCTCCACCCACTGTCAAATTCTTACTTCTACCTTATCTCGCCCTCCCTACTTCAACCAAATCCTCTGCACCTATTCTTTCCAAAAATCTTCCACACTACATCTAAGTTACCTACCCCTAAGCCTATCCTAGACCAACCCAGATTCTTAAAGCACAAATTCAAACTTGCAAAAATTACTTCTTTTAGCAACCTATTTTTAGCTGGAGACATCCATCCCAACCCTGGACCTCAGCCACTCGTAATCAACAACAACCCTCCTCCTCCCTCTTCTCCTCCTTCCCCCTACAATACTCTTAAATTCATCACAATTAATGCCCAGAGTCTCAATAATAAAATACACCAATTCCAATCATGGCTAAGCCACAACCAACCCAACATCATAGCCATCTCCGAAACCTGGGTCAAACCCCACATCTCTGATTCTGAAATCCTACCCCCTGGATTTCACACTCTTAGATGTGACTGCTTAAATAGAAAAAGTGGTGGTACAGCTTTAATATACTCTAATTTTCTCACCTTAATTCCCCTTCCAAATCCTATTCCCCAATTCCCCAACACAGAATTAACAGCCGGTCTACTAAAAATAAATAATCACAAACGCATCTGTGTCATTGCCTTATACATCTCACCCGGTAACAACACCACTATCCTTAAAGATATACTCCTATGGGCCTCAACATAAATACACTATGAAACCTAAATACTAGGCAATGTAAACATCGACTGGAATAAAATCAACAGCCCCATGACTTCCCTATCCATTAACCTCTATAATTTTACTCAAGTAATCCCCTCCATCACCAGACCCAATAAAACAAATCCCCCAGGATCCATTCTTGACTGGATCTTAGTCACCCATCCCAACAAAATCACCAATTCTGACACTATCGCTGACACCATTAGTGACCACCTCCCAGCTTTTATTCACCGGGCAACCACCTCTACCCCTCATCAGCATCAATACATTCTTACATGCAACCTCAGCAAATTTGACCCCAAAACTTTCTCCAATATTTTCAAACAAATGAAATGGAACATTCTCAAAACCCTCCCACTTGACAAAGCCATAGACTACTTCAATACTACCTTCCTAGACACTCTAAACTCCCTAGCCCCACTAAGACACAAAAGAATAAAAACTATAACTACTCCCTGACTATTTAAAGAAACAAAGCAAACTATGCATCAAACAGATAAATTCTGGAAGCTTTTCCAAAAGAATAAACTGCCTGTAACCAATCTCCTGTACACAGAGCTCCGTAACCTTGCAGAAAAGCAAATCACCAATGACAAAAAAACCTTATTATATAAAGCTCCAGTCCAACCATACCAAAAACCCTAAGCAATTCTGGAACTCTATAAACTCACTTCTTAACCCAGGCTCCAAAAATAACCCCTGCCCTGACCCAAGTAAATCTGACCTCGAATTAGCATCACAGTTTAACTCATTTTTTATAGACTCTGTATCTAACCTGACCAAGACTTTTACCAGCAATAACTCTTCCCTCTAACTTCCTAGTTCTAAACCCCCCAATAACTCTCCTCTTATGTTCGAGCTCAAACCTGTCCCCACTTCTCTCATAAAAAGACTCCTATCCAAACTCAAACCCTGCTCCAATGCACCCGATAACATTCCCTCCTCCTTCCTAAATGCGGCTGCTGATGGAATAGCATTCCCAGTTAGCATCCTTATCAATAGAGCCATAAAGGAATCCTACATCCCCAAACTTTGGCATCCCACCTTTATTCTTCCTCTCCACAAGGGAGGCAAAAACACAGACATCTCAAATTTCTGCCCCATTGCACTACTCTCACCTATCTCCAAAATACTGGAAAAATGTATTCATCTCCAACTCATGCCTTTTCTGACCCAAAACCAACTCCTTACCCATACCCAACATGACTTCCGCCCTGGACATAGCACTATGACTACATTACTTTCCTTCCTAGAAACTGTCAATCAAGCCCGAGACTCCAGACACTTAGTATCTACAGTACTCCTAGATCTCTCTAAAGCTTTCAATACTGTTTCCCACAAGCACCTTCTCTGTCATCTCTCAAACCTTAATATCTCCCAAAACACTTTAGCTTGGTTCTCAAGTTACCTGTCTGATAGGACTCAGGCTGTCAAATGGAATAAAGCCACCTCTCCTTTCTTACCAACCCCAACTGGTGTCCCTCAGGGCTCTATCCTCGGACCTATGCTATTTAACATCTTTATCAATAATTTCCTACTCCACAATTCCTAACGCAAAAGTCATTCAATAAGCTGATGACTCAACCTTAGTCTGCTCTGCCTCTAACCTCCCTGAACTGCTAACTAAAACCCAAATCACCTTCTCAACTACTGAGACCTGGATGCACCAAAATCACTTCTCTCTCAATGCAAACAAATCTAAAGTAATCCTATTCCCTCCCTCAAAATCTTTCTCATACGACAAAAATTCCTTCCAAGTTCTCAGCCTAACCAACTCCCCCATCGATGTGGTTCCCTTCGCCAAACTCCTAGGTGTTACAATAGATGAACACCTCAGGTTCGACATCCATATTCAACAAAACATAAAGAAAACCCACCAAAAGTTAGGGATGCTATATAGGAGCAATCGCTTCCTCTCCTCCTCTACTAGGCATACCCTGGCCACTACTTACCTTCTACCTTCCCTGTTGTATGGAGCCCCTCTACTAACAAACCTGACATCTTCCATCACCTCTAAACTTGAAAACTGATACAAAAAAATCTTCAGATTTGAAACCAAAGCCAACAATTCTACCCATCACTGCCTCTCCCTCCAGTCTCTGAACTGGCTAGAACTCCCAAACCACCTAGACTACCTCTAACTTACCACTGCACACAGACTCCTATTCTACTCAACAAAATGCCCAGCTCTGACAAACATCCTTCCACCCTACACCCCTAATAGAACCCTAAGATCAGAAAACCAAAACGTAATAATGATCCATAAACCTAAAAACCTACTGGCCAACTTCTTCTTTCTTACTTCCTAGGTAGGAAATGGAATTCTCTCCCTTCAACACTAAGAACCCTGCCAAACAGAGAGAACTTTAAATCACAGCTATTCACCTACCTGTCCTCCAAACGGAAATGTATGTGCTTTTACCCTACCTAATTTCTTTGTTAAGCTCTTGGCCCCAGCAGGTTTTCCCCCTACTTTCCTAAACAATATTTGTTTGTTTGTGTCTTTTGGCTTTTCCCGCATTCCTAAACAATATAACTTACTATATTCATTCAAGGCTAATTCCCAAAGATATTAACTATGTAAATATTGTAAATAGCTTCTTACTCTATATGCATGACTGTACGTTAAATGACTCTGTACAAGGAAAGATTTTCCACAATGGTCTAAATTGCTTATGCTTTGCTTTGAATTCATATATTTGTAACTTGTTCTTAATTGTTACTGTTTTTCAATCTTAATCTGTATTCTTTGTCATGGAGCTTTTCTACCTGGGCCTCCATTGAAAATGGGCTCTCTGAGCCAAGTGGACTTACCCGATAATCAAACTGGAAATAAAATAAATAAAAAAATTGTCTGCAAATAAAGCCAACTTTTCTTGATTACCATACCCATTACATCCTTGAATTTCTGAGTCCTTTATTTTCTTTGCCAGTGGCTCTAAATATACAGCAAGGAGAAAAAGAGCATCCCTGACTGGTTCTTCTGTTCAGACACAACTTGTAAGAAAGGAATTCGCTCACTTAACATTTTGACTCTGATCCCTCAAATAGCTTCCTAATTAACCTTTTTATTGAAGCAGGGAATGCTAATGCTTCCATTGCCCTACTCATAAAATCCCAGCTTACTCTGTCAAATGCCTTCTCTGCATCAAGACCCACCAACAATAGTGGCATTTTTATTTACACTTTGCTTCTCCTCTGGATCATCATTTTTATACTGATGTTGTCAAACATTTTCCATATCTATCAATTCTGACATCATTGTTGTCATTTGTTTAGCTATTATAGACAATAAACACTTTACAGTCATTGTTTAAAATTGAAAAGGGTATGTATGAAGTTGGTTCTGATAGGTCTTTATCATCATTATGTATTCTAGCCACAATGTCTTTATCATCTTTAGGTATTCCAGCCACGACAGCTTCCTTCCACTATGCTGGCTCTTCCCCTCCTTTTAAAAATACTGTTAAACACAAGCTTCCAGATTTTTATCACTTTCTTCCAGCCTAGCCTCCAACCTTCCACAGGAATATCATCAATTCATTGTGACTTTCCTGCAAATTGATTGTATGTCACTGTTTTTATCTCATAGCCTCATATCTTAACTGTTAACTGTTGAGCGTCCTCTACTTCTAACCTTGGCATATTCAAGTAGTCTTCCATAAATATATCCAATTGTGCACTTTCTTGATTTCCGCATTTCAAGAATATCTCTAATACCTCTACAGGATCTCTGGTTATTTCTCTTGCTATAGAATCCCCAGGTTTGGCAACAACCCTTTCCACTTTCTGTTGCCTAAGTTATTGTGCTAGAAGTTTTTGTACTCAGGAGTTATTATCAAAAATCAGTTGCTTAGCAGCAATCTTTCTAAACTCGTGCATATTATCCAGATATTCGCTTATTATCAGTTTAGCATGCTGTAGTTGCACCTCTTCTTGTTCTGTAAGATTCCCCTGCATTACTTTAAATGTTACAAGCCCTTCTAAATAATTCCTGCTACTTATTAACCATATCTCTTTTTCTTTTATTTCTACCTTATTCTTAAACTCCACTTTTATTTTATCCACTCACTGAATACATTTCTACTTTTTCTAATAATTACTGGATAATTTCCACTATCGATTCTTAAATTCCTTGCTTTTTAACAGGTAGGTAGGTAGGGAAGCACTAGTGTCTCATTTATATTTCTTTACCCTGCATTTTTATCTTAGTTGTTCTGCACTAAACATTTTTGTTCCTTCTGGGCTAAGATGGAATCTGTCTCCTACATATAGATGTGATCATTGTCAGGCCTACTCTCCTACCGGTCCTGACCCCTTCTCTTTTGTTGTTGCTTCACCCATTCATAGGTTCATAGCTTTTTACTACACAGTTGCTTAGGAAAATCATTTGTGGCCTACCCAGACTACTCATTTTAGTTACCCCTGTTCAAGAGGGATTGTGGGGTCACACCAGAGGTGCATTTATGGTTTTCCTATTCATTTGTTAAGGTTGTTCAATATGAAATGGAAGTCTATTCCAGAGGAAATGGATTATTCGTGAGAGATATCTATCTTTAACTGTAATTTCTTTGTATGCTATGGTCTATTTTACAGGTGTCCACGATGGTATGCAGGAGATTACGTAGGCCAGGATTATTTACTTACCCTACCCCCTATTACTTATAGGTCATTCAATTTTGTCAATAGTATATCTTCATATATTTCTGAGTTTAAATACTTTTTGTCAATATTTTTCTTGTCAATATTATGCTGTTTAGATTATTTTAACCATATATATATATATATATATATATATATATATATATATATATATATATTTATATATAGATATACAAACACACAGAGAGCGGTCTCTCTCTCTGTCTCTCTCTCTCTCTCTATATATATATATATATATGTATATACCCACACACACACACACACACACACACACACACACACACACACACACACACACTTACACTAGAAAGCATAACAGGCCCTCATATATTGCATAAGTGAGTGTGTGAGTGTGTGTGTGTGTGTGTGGGGGGGGGGGGGTGTTAGGGCCAAAAATAGCACCACTAGGAAGGGAAGAGTATTGCCCCCTTCCTCAGCCTGGACAATAAAATAAGGCCTATTCTGAGGCCTTCTGGCTTCTTAAAGACAGTAAACAAATGAGAAGTGCATTCATAGAAAGTAAGTTCCATTATGTCTTTGTAAATAACTTGTTTTAAATTCTTACACAGAAATGCATATGATATGATAGGTTATGCAGTTACTCATACATTAAATGGGCTATCTACCTATATGAAAGTTTTATGTTGTGCATGTTGAAGTACATTCCCTACTTCCAGATCTTTGACATATTTGGGAAAATGTATTCTTGCCTGCTCTCTTAACATTAGTTTAGGTTGGAAGACCATACAATTGTACTTTTTTCTTCCAGACTTCCTTTTTCAGGGTGTATTTTGGATCCATTTTTGAAGCCTGATGTTTGTCAGTGTGTAAATTTAATAATTTACTACCCTAATTTGTTTTTATATCTGATTCCTACCATTTCCATTTCATGATTTCAGTTTCTTAGCAAATCCTTGATTATATTTTGTTTCCAACTGCTACACGCAGTTACATGATAGTTGTATGTCTTTCAGAAATGAAATTTCTCCATTATATGTTTCCCCTAAGAAAAACATGAGCTCATATCTGTAATAGGCAACAATATTCTGGTTTAACATTCTCAGGATGTTTTCTTTCCTTCTTTATGCCATGTTTCTCTGTTGATTTCTACTCTTATAGCGCTTTAGTGATAACATCACCTCCTTGTCTGTTAGTATTTTCTTACAAATTTCTGTGTAAGATTGAAATGCAACTTAATTTCTGTAACATGCATTTTGCAACTATGATTCACAGAGCCATAGTCTCTGCAAAAAAACAGTAGCATTAACAAGACCCAGCCTGTAGTCAAGTTCTCTCTTCATGCATAACCATGGAACATCAATATCCAGAGTGAATGGGGTTTTGGGAAATGGTATTGGTATCAGGTACTTTTCCTGGAACTACATGCCAAGGACATTTCACAAATCATGTAGTGCTCTTTTCTGTATTTCTAAATACTTGCTTAAAATGAGTTAGCATTCTTTCAATTATAATCCTTAGCAGGAAGGGTCGCGAGATTTGACTGATAGGTACCTCCAGTCCAAGAATGCTACAGCTGTGGCAATTACAAAAGTAAAGGCCCTGGCATGGAATTAGTGAATTGTTGGTATTAGGAATAACTTTTCAGTGCCCTAAAATAACTCCTGGAGAACTGTTTAATGACTTGGGGAGGGGACATTGTTGGAAGGTTGAATATGCACTTTGAGAAACTCTTAATCCCACTGAGCATTATGTCCTTTGATGAACTGATGTCACTTGGTCCAGTTATGCATCTGAGTTCACTGTGGTGGGAGGAGCTAAGATCTTAACAAAAATTGATGAAGAAAATGAGTATTATTCAGGTGTTCTGTTTAACATGTGTGGCAAGTAGAGCAATGTGGATTGGCAAAACGGACAGCAGCACACCATTATCTAGTTACTAAGAAAACACACATCTCAGTCATTCTGAGAAATCCAGTGCCAGGGTGCTGGAAAAGGCATTACATCTGAGTCTATGATTCAGGAGGAACAATGTGGCTCCTTTCCTGGTGATAGAATAAGGATCAGCATTTTGTTCTTCAATGGATATTGCAGCAGTTGTGGGGGAAAGGTCTATTTGTGCATTGTGGACCTAGTGAAGGCATATAACCATATACCACAGAATATCTTGGAAGAGGTGTTGGCAGCATTGCATGCCATTCAGTCCCAGTATTTGCAGACCAAGGTCTGTGGTCACATTTTCCCATTTTGTCGTGGGAGTACTGCACCAAAGCTGTGCCTTGTCCCCCTTGCTTTTAAAGATATTCATGGGAAGGATATCAAAAGGACACTGAAATTTGGAAAGTACCCAGTTTGAAGGCAAGAGTGTTGTTTTTTTGTAATTTGCAGATGGCGCTGTCCTATTGACCACAAGTGATCGCAATATCTAGTGTACGCTGGAGTGGAATCCTACTGAGTGTGAAGTGATCAGGTTGAAAATCAGTACTTCCAATCATAGGTCATAATTACCTCCATTAAAATAATGACTTCTCTCCAGATGACTATAAATGCATACCTCATGTGCAGGAGATTAGATATCTCAGACTGTTGTTCTCAAGGAAGAGTAGAGGGGATGAAAAGTCTGACCAGTAAATGGCTGCAGTCTCAGCAATTCATAGGTTCATAGGTTGGTTCTAGGCTATCAGCCCTAGGGCCTATACAAGCCTAGCCATAACAATTCCCTGGCTATTTCTTCCCACACAATTTACTTCCCTGGACCCCTGTCTAGCAGGGCAACTGACATGATCCCTGGGGTGAATTTCCTTTCTCCCATCCAATCATCAAGGTTCCTTTTGAAGAGGGCCAGAGAGGCACTCTGCTTGACATGTATGGGCAATCTATTCCAGAGTCTGGGGAGTCTCTGGGTCAGGAACCTATCCCTCCAGCATGTTTTGTTTATTGTGATGACAAGGTTTAAATCCCTGGAGCATGTGGCTCTGAGTGATTGGGATTTCTTTAAGTGTAGCATGTCCAACAGCTCTGGGTTTGACATGGCCTTGTATGTTAAGCAGAGATCGCCTCTGAGTAGACGATATGCGACAGAGTATAGCTGGAGTTTTTTTAAGGTGGTCAGCATAGGGCATCTGCTTTAGGCCTGTGATTCTTTTAGTGAGGTATTTCTGTGGCCTTTCCAGTTGTTGCAGATGTCTTGAGAGGTACATACCAAACGGGGCATTGTATTCTATAATGGGTCTAATGAGGG